>NW_024069248.1:0-57540 GCF_009389715.1 Phoenix dactylifera
TTTCAATACTTAAGTCATGCTGACAAAATGATCTTTGAGCATTTTCTTGAGATGCTCTTTCAATTTCAGTGTTTCCTCGACTCTGTGAAAAGAAAAAAAAGTTGCAGTTATTTGTTCCATTTACATTTGGGCATGATCATGAGTGGAGCAAAATGGATACATGTATGTAGATAACTCTCCGCATATGTTTGAGCATTGGACTTGGTTTACTTAGAAGATGATGAACGGGAAATGCCCATATGCAAACAAACAATTAATGTGATATTAACATAAAATGTGCTTCATTTAGCTGTTGTAATATAAAAAAGTATGATTGCATTTGTTCAGAAAAAAAATTGATTATTCGTATGTTAGTCATTTTTTGAGGAAATAAAGAAAGCACCAAAGAGAACTTATACCAAGAGTCCCAAGACAAAGGTTTTTGTCATGGGCATCATGAATTCTAGCCTCCCATCTCCTGCTGGAGTTGTGCCAGCCAAAATTCCAAAAGGTGCATGAGCACATAGATACTAGATCTCTTGCATATAGTATAAATATGATTTACAGCGATATAATGTGCAGCACAATTCTTTAATTGGTGCTTCAATTTACTTATTCAACCAGTGATGACCAGTCATTAAATACTAAAAATGCATTACAGTAGAAGCATGTCTTTATTCATTTAATATATAATTAAAGGCTGGAATCAAGACCAGCACATGTTATGCATTTGGGGAAAGGGCTTCACAATGAAGCACTTTAATATTCAGTACCAATTATAATCCATTTTATATGATAAATCTTTAGCTCCAAATCTGAAAATTACCTGCTTCATCTAATTATATATGGTAAATCCATTGCTACTACGTCAAAGAGAAGCTACATAATCAATCTTGGACATGCTTTGCATCTCCTGGCACTCATTTAGATACGTGTTTTCCTACATTTGGAAATTTCACTTAAGAAATTGCTATTGATGCTTTGGATAATTTATATTTCTTGGACTGTAAAGAAACCACTACGCACTGATAAACGTTTAAGATAATATTCGATATAATAAAGACTTACAGGTAAGTTAAGAATAGTTCCTCATCCCCAATACTTTAGAGCAGCAAGATCACAGGCATGAACAGCTGCCTCCTCATCATCATACACACCTAAACCACACCATCAATTATGCATTCAATCAAATAAATTGAGGGATCTTTTCTTCCATAGGGTACTAATTTATATGGTTACTTATGAAGCAAAAATATCTTAAAAATTTAAATCTTTCCGAATGGATGTCTTATAACTAACCCAAGAAAATTAGGTTGCAGATAAAAGGATCACAATTTCAGTTCACCACCAACAACCAATAAGAAGTGATAAAACAAAAAATGTTACCACAAAATATGCAGCAATATAAATTAAAAAAATAAAGTAATCAGCATAATGTCCTTTCTCCCCTCTTTCTATTTCCTGTTGTTGCTTGTTTCTTCTACCTTATTTTCCCTTCTTGTTTTGGTGGTGGTTCTGAAGGTCCTTATCCCACAGGTGAGCTTCATATTTCCCAGTCCATTTATGCCTGTGGACATCCCTTCAAATTTAGTACAAGAAAAATCAAAATAGCTAGTTTATTTTATCACTCTCTAACCTTATGACCCCTTTGTAGATGGAAGTCCTCTTCCCCTTTTCCTTCTTTAAATTGGAATCATTAGACTTGTGAGGTCTTCGATCAGTCTTATTCCTAGGTCCATGATGATGGATTGTACTCGCTGAAGCCATGAAAGACAATGTGTGGGAACCACAAGGGGATTTTGACGAATAAGGAGATGATGAAGGGTGCAGGAGAATTCTTCATCTATGGTTAGCTATGGTAGGGTAATGGCCCTGTATTCTAATTTTTCTTCTTTTCTTGACCGAAGACTTATTTAGAATTCAGGTTGCTCGTATAGGTAAGCAAAGGAGAAGGGTAAAAGAGAAGGGTTTAACATTTTTTGAGGTTGTTATTACACTGGCTCAAAGGTTTCCCATACTTTCAACAGTATCAAGGTGCGTCCGTGGCACTCATTAACTCAACTATGCCAGTTAATCTTTTCTTGGTTGGTTGGCATGCCTCTCCACTTGTTAGAGCTTTAGGTTTGTGATGCAGTTAAGGAGCCCTATGGGTTCGTTAACCTACATGAGATCAAGTAGCATAGTGAAAATATAACTAGAAGTCAACAAGGAACTGTAGGACCAATCGCTCTTCGCTCCTCGATGAAGGATTGTCACTGTTTATAGTAACTGATCCACTCATAGGATCCCACTGCTATGAACAGACTGCTCGTGGCCACCAGCTGATGCTTCTTTGATAGTCGAGACACGAAGCTCATTTCCATTGGAAATGTTTGATGTGAGTTAAACCTTCCCAGGTCAAGGATATAACAGCCTAGGGGTTTCAAAGTTGCCTAGAGAGAGATTTAAGAGGAATTAGACTAATTTTGGAGCAGACAATAAATTAAACCTAAAATCATTCAACAATTCATTTATATGATCTAAAATTTAAATTAAAAAAAAAAATAAAACAACCAAAATAGAGGACGATAAAAAATCCAACACAATCAGTTTATAATTTAATGCAAAATATTTTATTGTATAACTTTATGCAATCCAAAATGTAGAGTTATTATCTTCATGGCAAACCATGCTAACACATATAATGAGCATTATAATCTAATGGTTTAACAAAATGGAGAAGAAAAGAATTGGAGAGGTGCAATATATATATATATATATATAGATAGATAGATTCCCAATGTTGATTTTGCCCTTTACACTTGCAATTGGTCAATGGAGTATATGCTAAATCAAATACTAGCAATTCACGAGATCTCATATGACTAATCAATAAAGTAGAAACAATAGTTGTGGCCAAGAAGATGCACCCTTTCAGAGTATATAGATTGTTAAAAACCTAACTGCAACCTTACCATCCATATCTCAGAACCGATGAACCAATGCCTGATTAAATGAATTCCTTTATTAGATTGGAAGTGCTACAAAATAGTAAAAATCAATTAACCTATGACTTATAGTTTAACTTTACTCCTTAGGACTAATCGAGGATGATTCGAACGGAGGTTTCGGGCGGTCTAGCCCTTGCGTTTTCCAATTCGATAGTGCCATCTCGTCCGCGAGGAAATATCCGAGTAAGGAATTGGAATAAACTCTTTCCATGAATTGGCGGAGTTGGAGAAGTATTGATTTTACGGTTAAGGGGAATTGGAATAAAGAATTTTCCTTCGCCGTGATGCAAAAGAACCAACTAGTCGCTTAACGGATCAAAAAGATTAATTTGCCCTTCATTTATAAATCTCATTGTGTTCTGAAACTATAAGCATTTTGGTATTTTGATATGAATTAAACAATTAGAGGTGAAATCCTCTACGAACCTGTTTAGCCCCCAATCTCTATTCAAGAGATTAAACAAGAAAATTGCAGCTCTCTCTAGTCTTTGGTTCTCTACACTATAGTTTATCCAACCGCCGACTCTCTTTCCTCTCTTGACCTCTCCATACAATTGTTAACTAGTCAAAGCTATCAACGACATCCAAAAGGATTGCCTCTGCCAAGCATGGCCACCACTAGAATCCTTCTACTGTTTCCAATACTACTCCTAATCCCACCTCCAGCAATAACCCCTCCTAATCATCCAAACCCAATCCTTTTCAACATTCTCACATATGGCCCCAAATCTCTCCATTGCATTAGTCCTCATCCTTACAACCTGCGTCCAGCCCTAATTCACGACTCCCTCCAACTCATCCCTACCCCTACCTTCGTCTTAGCCTCTTACTCTTCTCCCACCTTTGACCACACCCACCATACCCAAGGAATATTTGTACCGTCCCAAACCGCCTAGTTCGGGGTGTGTGCCAAGCTATGCCGAAGGCAAGGCCAGCACGATTCCCCCCCTTAATTCGAAAAAGTCCAGCGAAACATGAAAGAGGGAGAAGGAGAGAAGAAGAGAGAGAGGGAGGGAAGGGAAGGGAGAGAGAGGGAAAGTAAGGGGGAGAGAGAAAGGAGGGATTTCGAGCTTCCTCTCCTCCCGTTGCACAATAATAGGGGTGGAGCCCCTATTTTGAAATGAAACTGAGGCTCCATCTCTTTTTTCTGTTTTTTTTTTAAGTAAAATCGACACTCTCTCCCCCCTCCCTCTCTCCCTTCTCCGTCCCGCTGACCCTCCCTCTCCACCTCTTCAACGAAAGAGAGGTTTCCCGCGCCATTTTCATGCAGTCGAAGGAGAGAGGACTCAAAAGCCCTCTCCCTCTCTCCGGCCTCTCTCTCTCCCCTTCGCTCTCCCTCTCCCTTCCTCACTCACTCTCCCTCTCCCTCTCTTTCCTTCCCCCTCTCCCCCTCCCTCACCGGCTCTAGCTA
Source organism: Phoenix dactylifera (assembly GCF_009389715.1). Taxonomy (NCBI): domain Eukaryota; kingdom Viridiplantae; phylum Streptophyta; class Magnoliopsida; order Arecales; family Arecaceae; genus Phoenix; species Phoenix dactylifera. The sequence continues at coordinate 4,381 of NW_024069248.1, forward strand.
TGTTAGCACAGGCGTACAATGGAATGGCACGATACCTGTACCATACCATCAGCAACTAATACAAGTTCAGATACCAGCACAGCATACCTTGCCTATAACTCTATCTCTAGGCGCAATTTCCCATTCATATCTCCCATTTTCTGAACCCATCAATCTAGGTGTAATGTAGTTTAAACTTGAATAAGGTTCAAATTTAATTGGAAAATAATCAGAGACTAAAGGTGCACAAAGATGCTAAATCTCCAAGAGTCTAGGCACAAGGTGCAAAGCAAGGCTCGTGCCATGACAAGATGAGGTGCAAACACACACACACACACACAACACACACACACACATATATACACACACACACACATATATATTTGAAAAATGGTGAATGCATGATATTAAACATGTTCTACACTGCAATGTCAGTTTACCAACACTAGTAAAATTTATAAAGCATTATAGTTCAGAACTTCAGATTATGCACATATAAAAGACATAGCATGTCAAATATCAAATATACCAAATGAAATGTTCAAATGCAAGGCAATAATAACAAGCAAATATGAATTATATGAAGATATTAGATTATTAACAAGTCAAAAAGTGTTCAAAGATCGAAAATCATTTGTCTCAATTCAAAAGTCGGCACAGGGAAGCAAACATTTAGAAGTTCAAATGCAACTCTAAAAGATCACATCATCTAATGATGAAATCTCATCCAACTTCCTAAGATATTTAAGATATCCTAATTCCTGAACATCATCCTTATCATCGTCATCAAGAAGTGCAATACCTTCGCGTTCATCTTAATGTCAAACAATCTTGAATATTTTAGACAGCATGTGGAAGAACCAAAACAAGAAAGGGACTGCTAGTCCCTATTTCAGACAGCAGCAATGAAGAAGTGGATTGTCCTCCCTTGTTCCAGTCAGCAAGAGAAAAAAATGATGAAAGAAACAGACAACAGGTTCCTGTTTCATCCTGAAATGAAAAAAGAAGAAGAGAAGCAGCTCACTGCTCTGTTCCATGCAGGAAGCAGAAGAAGTAGTAGACGAAGAATAGAAAAGAAAGGGGGCTTCAGTCCCCTGCTTTACAAGCAGCAGTCAAAAAAAGGGGACTTTAGCCCCTGTTTCACACAGCTGCAGAGATGCTCCTCTCTAAAGAAGAGAAGTAGGAAGAGGAGGAGGAGACTTCAGCTTCCTGTTTTCACGTAGCAGCAGGCAAAAGAAAAAGGGCTTCAGCCCCCGTACAGCAGGAGAAGAGGAGGAGATGATGCTGCTGAACAAGGGAGGAAATGAATGCGAAGAGGACATGCTGCTGCCGAACAGTTGAGGAGATGATACAGTCAAATAGTTAAATTTAACCATTTGAAATTTCTTATAGTTGTTTTTGAATCAATATGCTTTTCTTATCAAGTCTTAAGATTCTTATATTTAAGTCTCTGATAAGAATGTTAGGATTTTCTATTTTTAGGAACCCTAGTACTTAGTCTTTACGTTTTTCTTATAGTCCTATTTTGAGTAGGAACATAGTTGATAGTCCTTTTTAAGGTCCAAAATCATTAGGAAATTTTTAAACTCATTGCGATTGTGATTTGGAGAGTCTTTCTGTGCTTTTATGTAAGATTGCATAAATAGAGGAATTTATACCATTTTAGAAAAGTATGTGGCTGTTCTTTGGTAAATTGTATGGAAAAGGTCTATAAGTATCCTAATTAAAGAGTCACATTTGGTTAATTAGGATGGCCGTTTAACCATAATGGATAAGAGACAGTATTCACTTTTTGATGTTCGATTTTGAACAGATTGAAGTTATTTCTCTCTCTGCTAAGAACTGGAGATCTGTATGTTGTGTACATATATTTCTCTCTTATCTCTACTGTTTGCACTGTAACCTCACCTGTTACTTTCATCCCCCCTCCCCAGTTACTCTTTTTCATCAAATTTAATGTTTTGAAGAGTTAGAATCAGACGAAATCATATCTACAGCTTACCTCTACCATTTAAATTAATTTTCACAATCAAATATTGTGCTGGTTTTTATCACACTCACCCAATCTCCCTCTCCACCTTCACCAAAAAGTCCCCCCTTACCCCTTGGCCAGCCAAGGCCAATCAACCCACAGCCCCTCCATCTATTTTATATTTCCAATAATTCTTGTATACAATTTATTTTTAAATGTCTCTTGTATCTGACAGGTTGACCCAATGGCTGAATTAGTGACTTGATGACTCAACCCCCTGTCTAAGTCATTATCTTGTATGGATCTGACAATTATGCTCCCTTATAACTTTCAAGAGGATGGGATTATGGTTTAGGACTAAGTTACCTAGTCAACAATTAGCTCGATGAACTATCCCATGGACCTTGTGACAAAACCCAGCTAACCAAATTCAACTTGCCCAGGATCCCAGATCAAACATGATCTGATTATTTGATATAATAGCATACCCATGACGGCCCTCTTCAATTAGAACATAACAATCTGATTTAAGCTGATATCTGAGTTGGCAAGATCAATCTCAACTAAATTGCAATTCAGCCTAGTTTTAAGCTGATTGTTCAAGATTTATAATGAATGAACTTTATGAGAGGTTTCATATGGTTATAACCTTTTATACATATTTCCTATAACATGCTTGTCCAGGATATAGTTAGACAGGTATAATCCTAGCATCTTAAACTCCTATAAGTGAGAACCAAAGAGAATCATGCCTCCTGTTTGCCTTTCATAACACTTTTTGCCCAATGAATTTTACCAAACTGAATCATAAAAGCAATGAACGATAGAAGGCTTTAAGAGCCCATTAAGAACTTATTTGAGGCCCACTAAGATGTCTATTAGTTACAAAATATAGTCTGGCATGCCTATAGAAAATTTTAAACATGCAAATTTTTGTCAACTATCGGTCATTTGATCAATTTTTGAGGCAAAAGATTCTGTTTAAAATATTTATCCATAAAAAATTACATAAAAACCCTTGATAGTAATTCTGTTCATGACCATTTGAAGCATCCAATGTATGATGAAATGCAGCTGATGGATTTTATCTATTCTATACATTTATTTGATAAAAAACTAAAGATCTGAAGTTGTTAGAATGTGATGATTTATGATCAAATTAAAAGAGTATAGTTTGCACTTCATTTTAGCATTGATATATGCAAGATTATTTTTAAAATGATGGTTAACATCTAAAAGTCATCATAATTTAAAATTCATGGGGAATGAAACAATATGTACTTAGTGAATATTGGGTTATCCTCTTGGGTGGGCTTTAGACTTTTAAATTCTGCACTGGAGTCAAGTTACATAGGAGAATAGCAATCACACATTAGTTTGCATTACAAAGTCATTAATATGTGTTAGCATTTTGGATCATGAATTGCATATCTCACAAGATAAAATTTAGAAAGCATTGACACCATCAAGTAGACTAAGATGCACACTTATTTATAACTACAGAATATGTTATGAATTCTTCCACTCAAAAATAATATACCAAGATATGTCGTACCGGCCCGAACCGGACGATACGGAGATACCGTACGGAAACAATTCGATACGGGTATCCAGTACGGGTGGCGTACTAACAGTCGGTAAGTTAAAAAAATTTTGTACCGTACCGTACTGATACTGCGCTAGTGTGGCACCAGTACGAGAACCGATATAAGATCCAGTACTAAGACGGCAAACCTTGCAATATACAATTGCCTAAAGATGTAGAATCTGAGTTTACAATGTTCAAGATAATGAACCATCCATTCTACTTGATGACAGTAAGCCAAACAGTAAGAGTGTCCTTATTATCTGATGCCATAATATCAAGTTTCAATACATGATTGTCAACAAACGAGTCCACAAGTTATCACCCAGGAAGTTTGATGAAATTGATAATACATAAAGAAATAATATAGTTTAGTTACATTTTCTTTCTTTTGCTAAAAAAATCTATCTGAACTCAAGCTAATTAGCATGTGGACAATCAAGATTCCATCACTGCAATTTTCTTTGACTTCTCTTTTTATGCTACCTTGTTTTAATGCCCACTTTGCATACAAATATAGCAAGGATATTCATTTAAATGCTCTGATCCTCCTATTAGATATATGATGAAGCTCTTCCATTGATATTTGACATGTGTTTTATACTTTAATTGTATAAGACATCTTTTCACTTATTATAGAAGTTTTATTGAAGAACTATTTTTGTGCATTGAACAACTTACTAGAAATATTTGTGCGTAAAAGATGGAAATGCTTGCAATGAAAATATGCACTGCCTCTCACAACAGTTCCCGCCTTCAAATGGTGGAGAAACATACACACACAGAGACACACATACAAAGAAAGGGGTTGTCATGATACCCGAATGGCACTGAACAACTCACATATCAACCTCCATGATTCACACAATCTGGGTAGTGACCTGGTTTTGCCAAAACTAGGACTTATCGTGCCTGGTGTACTAGTACCCAGTTAATATGCACAGTCCCCAAATCCTTCATATTGAACGATTTGCCTAAATTCATGCCAGAGAAGAAGAGTTCTAGACAAAAAAAATTTGAATTTTTTTTTCTATTTCCGTGCAAGTAAAAACCAACCTAGAGAGAGCTGGTGGTTATTAAAGGAAAGATGCAGTTGAAAAATGTGGGGGCCAGAGAAGCAATATACACATATCTTGGTTATAAGCTTTCTTCATCATTAATACTTTTACTTTGGACACTCTTTAAACCCTTTGAAATGCCACATATAACTCAATATCAAGAGCATCATATAACGATAGAGAATTATCTCCAATTAGTGTAAACAAGGATTTGAGTTCTGGCCTTTGCCAATTTGTACCATCCAGCATGTGCCATGCCAATACCAGACCAGCACATCATGCAGATGCATGCCAAGCACTAGCACCACATAGCACATAATTTGCTTGAAACAGGGCAATACAGCACTATCAAGAGGCACTTAAAAACCTAGAGTTAAAAGCAGCTAAAAACCATTGATTCAACATTCTAAACAAGGCTCTGGTACATACAGAATATGGTAAGACCAAAAAGGAATGATCCTCGAAGCAACTCATACTGTCATTTATAGCCCACTTTTACACATCTTAAGTAACAAATGTAATGACAAGAAATCCTTTGGTCAGATGGCAACTTCAAAGCCAACTATCATCATATCATTACTGCAAAAGATTCCCTAGGAACATCAACCAATTCATTCAATGCCACAAGAAAACAAAGTAGAAATTGCATGTCAACAAAACCATATTTCATGATAAGACACTTTGGCTGATGTTGATAATTTTAATGCGCATCTCTAATCTCAGCTTGATCTTGAGCATGATGGTTAGCAAAACTCTAAATGTGCTTGTACATGTAAATAAAATAACTCCCTGCTCAGTTTACTATGTGTGCACAACTTAAATGGCATATATTTAGTAGGCACGCATGGTAATCACATCTGACATACACAGCAGGCCTCAAACCTCATAACAACTACGCAATGTGGCTTCAGGCCTGAGTGCATAAGTACACAAAGTAAGCTCATAACCTTATCCATGTGGATATAATCCCACTTTCAGCTATCTATTAATCTGATTATGCATATAATGCTTCGTCACAATGTTAAGTTATATAAAGAACTTTGCAAATGATCCCAAATCTATAACTTACATACATCAACAACACTTGTCACCCTTCATCTCACATAATTAAAATTTCTTCCAGTTGTACCTCTACTTTTATAAGAAAAAAAAATCTCAAAACTAAACATCACTTGTTAGATGTATGCCCTAGAAGCCAATCTGGCGGACACATTATTAATTCTAGGACATAAATTTGTACTTGACTTTATTGTTATTGAATAATAAATGGGCATCTTTTTTATTCATATTGTTTATGTGTCTATGAATCGTCCAAGGAATTAATAAGATGATGATACATATTCTCAAGAGTTGAGAATTTGAGCCATGTATCATTGGTGATTAATTTCTAAATGCTCCTGATCAATGGATCATCACGAGGACGGTGATCGATCCGATCAGTGCACAGATCACTATTCTTCTGGATGGACGAGACTCGAGTCCACAGTGTAGGGACACTGAAGTGATAGTGCAGGTGCTTGTTAGAGAACAAGGGTACTGAGCGTGACCAAGACAAGAAGTCACTTGGATGTCTATCCACTCGTCAGTGACTTGCTTGATGTTGCAGTAGTATGACTGGTCCTTTGACCTGCGGTGCTTCGGCTACTCACAGTGAGGTTATTGTAGTTTGACTACACGTATACATGGTCTCTAGCCATATGAGTCCTTGTAGTGTAGATTGGCTGCAGTAAGTTCACTGTAGGAGTAGGGTATGCACTTACATGGAATCTATCGACCTTGATAGAAGAGGAGTGATCCTATGTGATTTATTAGACTGAGTTCTAAGACCTTGGCCAGGGCAGTAATATAAAGTGGAGAAAGAGTTTTCCACTATCGAACTCAAGTCGAATAAATCTAGACATATGACAGACGACGGGGTTTGACGAGTTATCCATGACCTCCGGTCTGTAGGGATCCACGATAGAAGGACTGTATCATACGATAACTGCACCTAGAGGTTCATCATTCTATTCTGCTGGGTGGCCACTACATACTGCTAGGTGTCACTGGTGGATGGTGAGACTCACAGGGATCATCTTGATGGTCGATAAACCCTGATGAGTTGAGTTGAAATTGTTTCAACCCATTGAAAGAAGTTTTCAATGATATTGTGATAGAGATCGCAATATATCTCACTACCAGTCAGAATAGAACCTATGGGGTCACACACATTAGAGGTATTGACCGATCCGATGGTTGAATGTGATTAGGAATCACAAATAATCAATTAGATTGATAAATGGAAAACCCGCTAAGAGTTAGTGGTTGGAAGAAGGAACAATTGCAATCGAATTGCAATTTAATTTAATTAATTAAATTTAATTAATTAGACTTGATCACGAGTCCTACTTGGAGTAGGATCCTTGGAGTCCTAATGGGATTAGGATTTCAAATTAAATTAGAATCCTATTTGGAATAGGATTTCTAATGTCCTAATTGTCTTAGGGCTGAAATTTGAACAAGTCCTGATTAGATTAGGATTTTCTTAAGTCCTAATTAATTTTAAATTTAATCTAATTAATTTCATGACTCCTAATTGGATTAGGATTGAAGAGTTCAATAGAGTTATGGTTCAATTAAGTCCTAATTAGATTAGGATTGGGAGGAAATTGAAATAGGTCCATATAAGTCCTATTTTGACTAGGATTGGACTCATGCTCTAGACCCAAATTAAAACCCCCTTTAATTTATTTAAATAGCAGATTTAAATGAACTTGAGGGAGGGGCCCACGCCCCTCCCCTTGGGGTGTGCGTGGGAGAAAGAGGAGGGGCGCACGCCCCTCCTTGTTAGCCAAAAGAAGAGATAAATCCTTGTTAGCCAAAAGAAGAGATAAAGATGAGTTCCTAAAAAATAGGAACTCATCCTTATCTCTTAACTAATTAAAAGGGAGCATGGAATTTCGAAAAAAAATGAATGTTTTCTCCTCATTCCAGCCGTGAGCACCCTCCTCCATCTTCCTCCTTTGAGCCACAATCAAGAGAAGAAAAAGAAAAGCTTGGGACGCCCTCTTCCTTCTTCATCTTGGTTCCAAAAGAAAGAAAAAGAGAAAGGCTGCGGGTCTTGTTTTCTTCTTCCTAAATCCATCCTTCTTCTTCTTCCTCTCAATCCAATCAAAGGTTGATTCAAAGGGAGAGGACTTCAGCCATCTATAGCCATCTCTGCAAGGGAGCTAGCACCCCGGTGAGATCCAAAGGCTTCGATCGAGTCAGTACTTCGTGTGGATACCTGTAGAGGCCGGACGCGTGTGCGGCTTCCACTGAGCCTTGATCAAATACCACGTAAATCAGATTTGCGGAGACCATCTACCCGCACAAGGTGAAGATCTGATCTTCTTAATGATTTTAAAATGGTTTAAAATAATTTAATTCTAATCTATCTACAAACGAATGGTTTTAAAATACGTTCATGCGATGAACGGATCCCGCATAGTTTTTCCGCTGCAATCTGAAAATTATTCGAAATTTTCATGGCATATGTGGGATGCTAACAGTGGTATCAGAGCCAGGTTATGTAGATTAAGATTAGAATTAAATTTTTCAAGGCATTTTAGATATGAAATTTAAGAGATTATGCTTGCTGAAAATTAAGTATGCAGAATTTTCAGCTTGCTGTTTTTTCTGCATACTAATTAATGGATGCTTAGATTAATGATTCTAATGCATTAATAATGTGATTACAAATGTTTAGAATCAAATCATGCATGATCAGCAAGTCATGAGATGATATAATCAGTTAAATTACAGATCTGAAAATAATTTTTTATGCATGTGATGCGTATGGTGATGATCATGGATGGACCCTTTGAATGTGCTGAAATGTTCTGCGATGTTCTGTGATGTTCTGTGATGTTCTGTGATGCATGAAATTTTAATTTTCAGATGCCTGCGTGCATCTTAAATTCATGTATTAGAGACCTGAGTGTCTCAATGAAAAGGGTTGTAATTTTATTTTTATTTTTATTTAATTTTTAAAGCAATCTGGGATGTAAACTGTGATGTGTGTTGCACGTCGATGGTTGATCGATATGTACATCAACAAGCTCAACATGCGCGGATCAAGATCAAGGGTTGATTGAAGATGGATCAAGGAGTTGATCACAATTGGACCTAGAGGATCAAGATCGAGTCAAGAGTTGAAGACGATCAAACCAATTGACGTGCATGTGCTTGTAAAATGACCCCATCCTGGATCCATGATCATCACCATTTAATTTTATTTTTGATAAATGCCTGGATGTTTAATGCTTATGATTATGCGGGTAGACTTATATTTGCATGAGATGTGAATACGCGATCGAGTGAGACCTAAATCGAAACCTCCCTAATCAGTCGAGGGTGAACCAACATGAGTTAGTCATATTAGATTAATTGATCTAATTGGTGTCTAGGCAAGCCTATAAGGTGGTTACTTAATTAGGACCTTACTCTCTGAGTAAGGGGAGCCTCCCACCTGCTTACCTGGCCAATTGTTCGATTACCTCTTATGAAGAACTCAAGTTGCAAACACTAAGACTTGATTATGCAATATTAAGTCTATAGGTCTTCCACCGTAGTAGAGCTGCTAAGGTCTTTTCGGTGTTGATTTGTCTCGGCTGGACACAGTGGGCAAGTTGCATCGGGGGACTGGACCTCTCTATTAGACATGAGATGTTGTGGGGTAAAGGTGGGGTTGGGCACCAATAACTGTTAGGTGAGGACCCAATGACGACTTTATTTCTGCGGTTATATGGTGGGTCTGATTTAACTAAGTAATGAGGCCAATAACTGTTAGGTGAGGTCTTCATGACTTAGAGACCAAGTACCACTGCAATTTGCTTGAGAAGCATTGTACAAGAGTTGTACACTCATCCATTTATATGTCACCAATAACTGTTAGGTGAGGCGGCATGTAAATCGGTGAGACCGCAGTACCCACTAAAAATCCTAGTCGCATAGGGTTTTCGTTTCTCCATCAGGGGAGTATGAGGGATTCGAGAAAATAGTGGGAGCATATTTGTTTTAAAAGTCCCTAGAACAAATTAAGTTCAAGTACAAAGTCTAACTGAAATCTTTACTCTCTACAGATCACAATGTCAGCTTCAAACCCTTTGACCCGAATCCTTGAGACCAACAGACTGACCGGAACCAACTATAAAGACTGGCTTAGAAACCTGAAAATTATTCTGAATTGTGAGAAAATAGGGTATGTGCTCGAGAATGATATCCCTAGGCTACCAGCACGTCCTACTGATGATCAGCGTGAGACGCATCAGAAGTGGACTGATGACGACATTAGGGTCAAGTGCTACATCATGGCATCCATGACTAACGAACTTCAATGCCAGCATGAGAACATAAAGACTGCTAGGGAAATACTGGCTCATCTGCAAGAGTTGTATGGTGAGCAGAGCCGCACTGCACGCTTTGAAGTGTCCAAGAGGCTCTTCAAGGCAAAGATGCGTGAGGGGCAGTCTGTCCACGATCATTGTCTGACGATGATCAAGAACCTCGAGGAGCTTGAGAAGCTCAGTATGTCCATGCATAAGGAACTGCAGATAGATCTGATCCTGCAATCCCTTCCTGATTCATTTGGTCAGTTTATAGTAAACTACCATATGAATAAAATTGAATGCGCAAAGACCGAATTGTTGAATATGTTGGTAACTGCTGAAGGGGCCTTGAAAGGTTCAAGGGGCTCTGTTCTGGCTGCTGAGCTGACTTCTAGTTCCAAGAGAAAGTCTACTTGGAAGAAAAAGAAGCCTGCAAAGAAGCACAAGAAAGACAAAAAGCCTAAGAAGGAAGTTCATAAGAAAAGGGCTGATGACAAAGGAAAATGTTTCCACTGCAACGTCAACGGCCACTGGAAAAGGAACTGCCCTTCATACCTCGAGAGCCTGAAGAACAAAAAGGACACACCTTCTGAAGGTATGCTAGACTTGCTCGTGATTGAAACTAACCTTACGGTTTCTTCTACTTCTAGTTGGGTTATAGATTCTGGTTCTAGTGCTCATTTGTGCACTACTATGCAGGGTCTAAAGGAAAGTAGGAGGCTGGCGGAAGGTGCAGTGACCCTTCGGGTTGGCAACGGGGCAAGAGTTGCTGCTGTAGCTGTGGGCACCTACCCTCTGCGATTACCATCTGGATTTAGTTTATTGCTTAGAGACTGTTATTATGTCTCTGCTGCTAGCAGGAATTTGATTTCTGTTTCGTGTTTAGCACAGGATGGTCATGTTTTGACTTTTGACAAAGACTGCTGTTCTATTTATTTCAGAAATAAATTAGTTGCACGTGGTTTCATGATTGACAGTCTCTATCACTTGCATATTGATGTGTCTGTGAATGTGTCTGAGCAAGTAGTGGATGCCATAGGATCTAAAAGATCAAGAGATGAGATAAACCAGAAGTATTTGTGGCACCTCAGGCTTGGCCATATTGGAGAGGACAGAATGAACAAATTGGAGAAAGATGGGCTTCTCGGCCCATTGACTTCTGAGTCATATCCAGTTTGTGAGTCCTGTCTTCAAGGAAAAATGGCTAGGTTACCCTTTGTAGGACATGGGGAGAGGACCACTGAAATACTTACCCTGGTACACACTGATGTGTGTGGCCCATTCGATGTGCTAGCCAGGGGTCGTTATTCATACTTCATTACCTTTACCGATGACTATTCACGATATGGGTATGTGTATCTTATGAGATACAAATCTGAGTCTTTTGAAAAGTTCAAAGAGTTCAGAAATGAAGTAGAAAAACAGACTGGAAAAACCCTTAAGGTTCTTCGATCAGATCGAGGAGGAGAATACCTTAGTGGGGAATTCCGGGATTATCTCAAGAAAAATGGCATAGTCTCACAATGGACACCTCCGGGTACACCTCAACTCAACGGAGTGTCAGAAAGGAGGAATCGGACTCTATTGGATATGGTCCGATCCATGATGAGCTTCACTGATCTACCTATGTTTCTTTGGGGAGATGCCTTATTATCCGCAATTTATTTATTGAATAGAGTTCCCTCTAAATCCGTTCCTACCACACCGTATGAGATATGGCATGGTAAGAAGCCGAGTCTTGGTCATCTCAAGATTTGGGGATGTCCGGCCCACGTCAAGCGACTACAGGCGGACAAGTTAGAGCCTAGGACCATAAGTGCTCGTTTCATTGGATATCCTAAAGAGTCATTAGGATACAATTTTTTTACATCTCAGAGGATCACAATGTGTTTGTGAGCCGACATGCCGTCTTTCTGGAAAAACAGTTTATCCTTGATAGAGGCAGTGGGAGAAAAATTGAGCTTGAAGAGAGAGTCTCTGAAAAGCAACGAGTCATGGATCCTATAGAACCTATTCATACAGAGCCAGTACACGTAGTACCTCCTCCACCTCGTAGATCTAGTAGGGTCTCCCATCCTCCCGATAGATACTTAGGTATACTAGTAGAGGACACCGAGGAAATGTTTCTCATGGGAGATAGGGAACATGTACAGAATCCCAATACCTACGACGAGGCGATATCTGATATCGATTCCGAGAAATGGCTGGAAGCCATGAAGTCAGAGATAGACTCCATGTATTCCAACCAAGTCTGGACCTTAGTAGATCCACCAGAAGGTATAGTACCTATTGGATGTAAATGGATCTATAAAAGGAAGATAGGTTCGGATGGAAAGGTAGAGACCTATAAGGCAAGGCTAGTAGCGAAAGGGTATAGTCAGCGCGAAGGCATTGACTATCAGGAGACCTTTTCACCTGTAGCCATGCTGAAATCCATTCGAACATTGCTTGCCATTGCAGCATTTCATGATTATGAAATATGGCAGATGGATGTGAAAACTGCTTTCCTGAATGGATATCTTGATGAAGATATCTATATGGAGCAGCCTTTGGGTTTCACTTCTAGTGATGGTGATCACAAGGTCTGCAAGCTGCAAAGGTCCATCTATAGACTAAAGCAAGCATCTCGGAGTTGGAACACTCGTTTTAATGATGCGATCAAATCGTTTGAGTTCATCAAGAACGAAGAGGAACCGTGTGTTTACAAGAAGGTTAGTGGGAGTGCTGTTGTGTTCCTCGTACTGTACGTGGATGACATCCTCCTGATAGGAAATGATATTCCTATGCTAACCTCGGTCAAGGTCTGGTTATCAAAAGAGTTCTCCATGAAAGACCTTGGGAAAGCATCCTACATTTTGGGGATAAAGGTCTATAGGGATAGATCTAAAAGGATGCTTGGCCTATCACAAAAGATGTACATAGAGGAGGTACTGAAGAGGTTCAGTATGGAAAACTCCAAGAGGGGTCTATTACCCCTTAGACATGGGATTCATCTCTCCAAAAAGATGTGCCCCAACACATCTGAAGAGATTCAACGCATGAGCAGGATTCCTTATGCTTCTGCAATAGGAAGCCTCATGTATGCCATGCTGTGTACACGACCTGATATAGCCCTTGCTGTGAGTGTCATTAGCAGATATCAGTCGAATCCAGGTGAAGAGCACTGGACTGCTGTGAAGAACATTCTTAAGTACTTAAGAAGAACTAAAGATTTGTTCTTGGTCTTTGGAGGAGCATCAGAGTTAAAGGTAGAAGGATACACAGATTCAGACTTTATGACTGATATTGATGATAGAAAGTCTACATCTGGATATGTGTTCTTGTGCAATGGTGGTACGGTAAATTGGAAGAGTTCCAAACAACCGATCATTGCTGATTCTACCATGGAAGCTGAGTATATCGCCGCCTCTGAAGCTGCAAAGGAAGCTTTCTGGTTCAACAAATTCATTGCAGAGCTAGATGTAATGCCATCGGATGCCATCACACTCTACTGCGATAATAATGGCGTCATAGCTCTTGCTAAGGAGCCAAGGTCTCATCAGAAGTCCAAGCACATAGAGCGGCGCTTTCACCTCATACGCGAATACCTCGAGAAGAAATATGTCGAGGTGCAGAGAGTAGACTCCGCGGACAACGTGGCAGACCCGCTCACTAAGCAGTTAAATCAGCAGAAGACAGAAGCCCACCTTGAGAAGATGGGACTTAGATATATGTCTGATTGGCTTTAGTGCAAGTGAGAGATTGTTAGATGTATGCCCTAGAAGCCAATATGGCGGACACATTATTAATTCTAGGACATAAATTTGTACTTGACTTTATTGTTATTGAATAATAAATGGGCATCTTTTTCATTCATATTGTTTATGTGTCTATGAATCGTCCAAGGAATTAATAAGATGATGATACATATTCTCAAGAGTTGAGAATTTGAGCCATGTATCATTGGTGATTAATTTCTAAATGCTCCTGATCAATGGATCATCACGAGGACGGTGATCGATCCGATCAGTGCACAGATCACTATTCTTCTGGATGGACGAGACTCGAGTCCACAGTGTAGGGACACTGAAGTGATAGTGCAGGTGCTTGTTAGAGAACAAGGGTACTGAGCGTGACCAAGACAAGAAGTCACTTGGATGTCTATCCACTCGTCAGTGACTTGCTTGATGTTGCAGTAGTATGACTGGTCCTTTGACCTGCGGTGCTTCGGCTACTCACAGTGAGGTTATTGTAGTTTGACTACACGTATACATGGTCTCTAGCCATATGAGTCCTTGTAGTGTAGATTGGCTGCAGTAAGTTCACTGTAGGAGTAGGGTATGCACTTACATGGAATCTATCGACCTTGATAGAAGAGGAGTGATCCTATGTGATTTATTAGACTGAGTTCTAAGACCTTGGCCAGGGCAGTAATATAAAGTGGAGAAAGAGTTTTCCACTATCGAACTCAAGTCAAATAAATCTAGACATATGACAGACGACGGGGTTTGACGAGTTATCCATGACCTCCGGTCTGTAGGGATCCACGATAGAAGGACTGTATCATACGATAACTGCACCTAGAGGTTCATCATTCTATTCTGCTGGGTGGCCACTACATACTGCTAGGTGTCACTGGTGGATGGTGAGACACAGGGATCATCTTGATGGTCGATAAACCCTGATGAGTTGAGTTGAAATTGTTTCAACCCATTGAAAGGAGTTTTCAATGATATTGTGATAGAGATCGCAATATATCTCACTACCAGTCAGAATAGAACCTATGGGGTCACACACATTAGAGGTATTGACCGATCCGATGGTTGAATGTGATTAGGAATCACAAATAATCAATTAGATTGATAAATGGAAAACCCGCTAAGAGTTAGTGGTTGGAAGAAGGAACAATTGCAATCGAATTGCAATTTAATTTAATTAATTAAATTTAATTAATTAGACTTGATCACGAGTCCTACTTGGAGTAGGATCCTTGGAGTCCTAATGGGATTAGGATTTCAAATTAAATTAGAATCCTATTTGGAATAGGATTTCTAATGTCCTAATTGTCTTAGGGCTGAAATTTGAACAAGTCCTGATTAGATTAGGATTTTCTTAAGTCCTAATTAATTTTAAATTTAATCTAATTAATTTCATGACTCCTAATTGGATTAGGATTGAAGAGTTCAATAGAGTTATGGTTCAATTAAGTCCTAATTAGATTAGGATTGGGAGGAAATTGAAATAGGTCCATATAAGTCCTATTTTGACTAGGATTGGACTCATGCTCTAGACCCAAATTAAAACCCCCTTTAATTTATTTAAATAGCAGATTTAAATGAACTTGAGGTAGCAGATTTAAATGAACTTGAGGGAGGGGCCCACGCCCCTCCCCTTGGGGTGTGCGTGGGAGAAAGAGGAGGGGCGCACGCCCCTCCTTGTTAGCCAAAAGAAGAGATAAAGATGAGTTCCTAAAAAATAGGAACTCATCCTTATCTCTTAACTAATTAAAAGGGAGCATGGAATTTCGAAAAAAAATGAATGTTTTCTCCTCATTCCAGCCGTGAGCACCCTCCTCCATCTTCCTCCTTTGAGCCACAATCAAGAGAAGAAAAAGAAAAGCTTGGGACGCCCTCTTCCTTCTTCATCTTGGTTCCAAAAGAAAGAAAAAGAGAAAGGCTGCGGGTCTTGTTTTCTTCTTCCTAAATCCATCCTTCTTCTTCTTCCTCTCAATCCAATCAAAAGTTGATTCAAAGGAGAGGACTTCAGCCATCTATAGCCATCTCTGCAAGGGAGCTAGCACCCCGGTGAGATCCAAAGGCTTCGATCGAGTCAGTACTTCGTGTGGATACCTGTAGAGGCCGGACGCGTGTGCGGCTTCCACTGAGCCTTGATCAAATACCACGTAAATCAGATTTGCGGAGACCATCTACTCGCACAAGGTGAAGATCTGATCTTCTTAATGATTTTAAAATGGTTTAAAATAATTTAATTCTAATCTATCTACAAACGAATGGTTTTAAAATACGTTCATGCGATGAACGGATCCCGCATAGTTTTTCCGCTGCAATCTGAAAATTATTCGAAATTTTCATGGCATATGTGGGATGCTAACATCACTACCATATAAAAAATAAGAGTAGGGAGGCTTATATGTTAGAAGTGATAAATAGAAAACAACAAATGATGTTGTATTTGCTTAAATATTGAACTAGACAAGGTATCCAATATTTGTGTATGAATTCTATAAGTTTTACATCATAGTCTGATTGAAATTTACCATAAAACACCATATTTGATGGTTCTTCAAATCATGTGGAATGACTGAAAATACGCACAAATAAGTCAAAATCATTTGTTCTAGTCTATTACAAGATTTTAAAGGTAATGCAAGGTAAATATTTTCACTAACTCACCTCTTTGTTGTTTACAACCTTTGTGGGCAGCCTTAAAAACTATAAAGCAATTATTTAATGTCATACTTACAGTTCAGAATGGAATTGTCTGAATCCATACAAAATTGAGATATAAATTGTCAAGAAACATCATCCAGCATCTGTGCTTGAGTAAACCTCAGAAATATAGATTTTAATTCTGAAGCCAAATCTCCCCTAGCCATTTTGTGTAAATCTTTTGCTACTCTCATATAAACAGGGAAATTGGGTTTCAGTCCCTTCTCCATCATCTCATGAAGAACCCTGCCTGCTTCTACCACCCTCCCTGATACATGGAAAAGGCTGGCAAGTAAGCTGTAATTCACATTGCTTGAGCACTTATCCTTCACACTCATATCAACCACATACTTGTATGCATCTTCCACTCGCCCCGACCAAAAATATCCCTTTATGAATGCTGCATGCATTGCCATCCTTGGCTTAATCCCTTCAGACAAAATCTGGTTAAGGAACTCAATTGCAAAATCCATCCTATTGGCCTTACATGCATGAATTATGACCATGTCGAAAGTAACAGTATCTGGAAGGTAACCCAATTCTTCCATTGTTTTGAGCAACTCACAAGCTTCAACAACCCTCTTGTTCTTAAACAGGCTCCCTAACAGATAATTATATGATTTGGTACTCGGGTTGCAACCAAATGTTCTCATCTCATCAAGTAAATCTTGGGCCCCTTGGAAATCACCATTCCGACACTTTGCTGCAATAAGCACATGGTAGTAAGAAGTCTTTCTTGCTGTCTCTTCCATTACAAAGATGGCAAGATGAAAGGCATTAATCGCACAGAGCACCTTAATCACTGAGTAAATTCCAGACCCTCGACATGACCCTCCAACTCCATTTAGTGTTTCTATGATTTTGCTGATGGAATCCTTAAGGCTAATAGAACTGCGAGTCAAAAAACTAAAAGCCTTTTCGTTGAGACAATGCCCCTTTGAAGAGAGCCCGCATAACATTTGGAACATAGTTTCAAAATCATCTGACCGACCAAGATTGTTTACAATCTGATTGTAAATTCCTGCAGTAGGCCTAAAATGCTGGCCAGAATTCAAAACCCAATTAAAGAAACGTAATGCCAAAATGCCACGATCATTCAAAACATGAAGAATCTCGGCAACTAAAGCATGGGAAAGCCTCAAATTTATCTGATTCAACTTTGATTCCAAATCACTTGCATCTCCTCTAATCATTTCGACAATCTCAAGCACCTTATTTGGATCTACTCCCACATTATGAAGCCTAGGTTTTCGTTCAGTCATTCCGGATCTTCCAAAAGTATTAGGAACACCGGGTCTCTTAGAAGATGTACGAGAATAACTCGAAAACAAATGAAAGCAAAATCTAATAGACCGTGGATGTGGGAAGCTAGATTTCGAAAGCACAGCCAGGATTCTTGTTCCTGATGCCTTGTAGATTACAGGATAAAGGGTTGAAAACAACCCAACTGGCCGTTTAACATCGAATGGGGATAGAAATGGGAGTTTTGAAAGAAAATGACGATAATTAGGATCAGAATTTGGGGCAGAAAGTGAAGAGAGATTGGGATTCACAACAGATTCAGATGAGAAGATAAGAAGGGAATGCTGGCAAGCAGCGAGATTAGAACTAGGGTTTAGAGTAGAGATTAATCTTTTCGGAACAAAACCGATCGGAACCATCCGGCACATTAGAAAAGCTGGAGGAAGGGAGCTAAGGTTGAGATTTCGAGTGGGTGATTGATAAGTAGTAGGGTTTAGGGTTTTACGAAGGGAAGATTCGGAAGGAAGGGAAAGGAAGCACGACGAGTTTGGGTTAATCTCCGGCGACGAGAAGGGGATGGGTAACGGCAGCGACGGGCGGCGGAGCAAGGGGTTCACACCAGCGGAAGGAGGCGGCGGTGGACCAAAGGTGCTTGCAGTGCAGCGCGGCGGCCGAGAAAGGGGAGATGAGGATGCGTTCACAGCGGCCCGAAAGCGGGGGAAGGAGAAAGGAGAGAAGGCGAGATACCGTGGATGGCATCGGTGGGAGTAGCTGGTTCTGGGCCGCTATCCAGTGACGGTCGATAATGAAACGAAATTTATCATATTCCCGGCCGCCATTGCACATCAGCCATGACCTTTTCTGCTCGCATCAACCTTTTTTTTTTTTTTTGGCCAAGGCCGCATCAACAATTCTTCAATGGATGAAATAATATTTTTGTTCAAACTTTTAATTAAAGAAAAATTATTCAACCCATAAGCTGTTCATAAAATAAAATTACATTTCGCTGTAGTTTATAAATATAAAATAGTTTTATTTAATAAATAGTTGAAGAAAAATATTATATTTGGTGATAATGATTTGGACCAAATAGCCTTTTTACTTATTTTTCAATTCTTTGGTAAGAAAATTATGGAACATTAGAGTCCTATAATAAAAATGATGACGGAATTCTTGAAATCATTGGATTATTTACCGCAAAGTAATATAATTTTTTATTCGTGACACTACCATATGAAAACAAGCATTTGTATAGGTTAAAATGAATTATATCTACTAAAAATTAAGGATGGCAATTTGCACCACTCTATCGGGTACCCGATTCTAATGGGGCGCATTTTATCTAACCATATAGAGTCGGCGCGAATATAAATTTTGATTTCAAAATCAAAGCGAATTTAGGATGGATATTGTTGGGGGAATAAGGTTTTTCCCCCAAATGACACGAATGCCCCAAAGAAGCCGCACAATCGTCGACCCTGGAAGGCCGAAGTCGGCACCCGAACTCGGAACCTCCGACCTAAGAGAAACCCCAATGCCCGAGGCCTACTTTTGTCAGCCACCTACTACGGCTATACGTCTCCGAGGTCCGGCCAGAGACCGTACTATGACGCCCCTCCGGCATTTATTGCGCATGACCGCTGTGATCCTCCGGCACACTCCACAATAAATATGGATCTCCAGCTTACTCCACAATAAATATGGATCTCCGGCTTACTCCACAATGAATGCGGATCTCCGGCTTACTCCACAATAAATGCGGATCTCCGGCTTACTCCACAATAAATGTGGATCTCCGGCTCACTCAACAATTAATGCACGTGACTCCTGTCATCTACGGACTCCCAGCTCTCCACGGCAAATAAGCCCAGCAGAGTCTAGTCAACTGTGATAAGTCTCTGATCTCGGCCATACCTCCGACACTGATGCAATAAATTCGCCTGGTAGCATGCTAGTTCGGGTTGTACAACGCCCTCATCGCCGACATCAGTGCAATTATTCGCCTGACCAAGCGCCGACCTGAACGACATGCCGAGCCGTACTACGGCTTCGCCCCGTTACATCGCAGGTAAACCGACCCCCGGTCTATAAAAGGGGGTTGGAAAATCGATACTGAGGACACGCACCGTTTACCTCTACTCTACACGATTTGCCCCCTCCCTGACTTGAGCGTCGGAGGGCCGGCGCCGGGAGACCCGGCCACCGGCTCGTGTGCAAGCACCCAGACGGAGGACGCCGCCCACTGTCGGATCGTCGCCCAGCCGCGGGAATCAGCCGCTCCTTCTCGCCGATCGCCCCAGACGGAGGACGCCGCCCGTCGACGAACCACCGCCCCACCGTGAGTAACCACCTCCCGCTCCCTCTCCTCGACCGAAGATTGCCCCCGGGTCCAATTTCCAGCAACAGTTGGCGCTAGAGGAAGGGACCGAGTAGCAGTCATGAAGTTGAGAAGTAAGGGAGCCTCTAACGTCTCCCGGCGTCCCCCGCAAAGTCCTGGACACTCCGTCCAGAATTTCCCAGCTCCAGCTGACCCAGGTCCTCAGGTCCAGCTGGAACAGTTCAATGCCCTGGTACAGCAAGTCCAGGCCCTGGCCGCCGCCGTGCAGGGCCTACGGCGCGTGGAAGCTTCATCGGCGCTTCCCCCGCAGGCCCAGGCCCCGCCGGAGTGTCTCCCCAACGGCCCGGTTCTCCCCAGTCAAAATCTGCATGGCTCCTCCAGAGCCAACAACGGAGAACGGGCTACTCCCCGTAGGGAGTTACCGAGAGAAGGTTTCGATCGGAGACCCCAACTTTCCGAGGCGGAGTCAGCCCCGGACCGCCAAGGGCCGGCGCAAACCACAACGACGATCCCACGGGTGGGGGAGCTCGACCGAAAAGTTGAGCATCTGGAGCGCCAGATTGCGGCACTCCACGGCAAGAAGGCAAGACAGGAAGGGGACTTTGAGTTCACTGCCAAGTCCCCCTTCTCCCGCCAGATCGAGGACGAGCCGGTTCCCGTGAGATTCAAAATGCCTCAGGTGGAGCCCTACAGCGGAATCACCGACCCCCTCGACCACTTGGAGAGTTATCGGGCCCTCATGGCCCTACAAGGGTCCTCGGAGGCCATACTCTGCAAAGCCTTTCCAGCGACCCTCCGAGGGACCGCTCGGCTTTGGTTTTCTGGACTGAAGCCGAACACGGTGTCCTCCTTTGAGCAGCTCGGCAGGCAGTTCGCCACCAACTTTGCTGCCAGCCGGCGCCAGCGACGGACATCAGACTCCCTCCTGGACATCAAGCAGAAGGAGGGGGAGTCCCTCAAAGAGTACCTGGACCGCTTTACCGCCGCCACATGGGAGGTCCGCGAGCTAGACCAGTCGATAGCCATGTCGGCTCTGAAAACTGGGGTTCGCTCCTACCGATTCCTCTTCTCCATCGAGAAGAGCTTCCCGGCCGACTTCACCGAAATGCTGGCCCGAGCCCGGAAGTATGCCAAGGCCGAGGAGGCAGTCGCCTCCAGGCGGGGAGCAATCGAGCCCGCCTCTAAGAAGCAGAAGAAGCGCCGCGAGGAGCGCGGCCGACAAAGGAGCCGGTCTCCCCGCAGAGAGAAAAATCTCCCCAGACTGAGGAGTCCGCCCCGTCAGCAGGGGCGACCTCAGCAGAGGACACCTCCTCGTCCGAGGTCTCAACCACGGCCCCGGACGTACCAGGCGAGGTACGAGAACTATACACCCGTCAATGCTCCCCGGGCCGAGATCCTGATGGAAATTGAGGGTCGGGACTTCTTCCGACCCCCGCCTCCTATGCGAGACACGGGATTTCCCCGAAATACCAGGAAGTATTGCCGCTTCCACCGAGACCGTGGGCACGACACGGAGGACTGCTTCCAACTCCGGGACGAGATAGAAGCGCTCATCCGACGGGGAGTACTCAACCGGTTCGTGAGGAATCGACCTGAGGAAAGAAGGCCGGCGGAGAATGTCGCACCAACCGAAAATCCAGGCGACAACAGGCCCATCGCCGGCACCATCAACATGATCGGACGGGCCTCGGCAGGAACGGCCGCCCAGGGAACACCCCCGAAGCGCCCACGTACTGATGAAGTCATCTCGTTCTCGGACGAGGACTTAGAAGGGGTCGAGACCCCTCACGATGATGCTGTGGTCATCTCCATGATTGTAAATAGGTTTGATGTAAAGCGTGTCCTGGTTGACAATGGAAGTTCAGCCAACATTTTGTACTACCATGCCTACCAAAAAATGGGGTTGACAGGAAGACATCTCTGGAGAATCAATGCCCCGCTAGTCGGGTTTACCGGAGATGCGGTCTCGGTTGAAGGTGAGGCTAGCTTCCTTGTCACAGTTGGCCTCGCCCCCCGGGAGAGCACTGTGAGGATGGACTTCTTGGTGGTCCGTCTGCCCTCGGTCTACAACGCCATCCTTGGGCGCCCAGGGTTAAACACCCTTCGAGCCGTGGTTTCAACCCGCCATTTACTCATGCGGTTCCCCACCGGCCAAGGAGTAGGCGAGGTCCGCGGAGACCAACTGGTCGCCAAGCAATGCTACATGGCGGCCCACACAGTGAAACAACCAGCTGAGGCGCCAGACCGCCCGACGCGCCCCTCACTCCCCATAGAAACCCTCGATGCAAGGGACACCCCCTGGAAGAAGCAAGTAGAGCCCGGTGAGCTCCTTATTCAAATCCCACTACGAGAAAATTTTCCCAAGCTAACCGTGCAGGTCGGCTCCGGCCTCGGCGCCCATGAGAGGGATCGCCTCGTCAGCTTCCTGCGGGATAATGCCGACGTCTTCGCCTGGTCGCCCGCGGACGTGCCAGGAATTGACCCTGAGGTCATGGTCCACCGACTTCAGGTGAAACCAACCAGCAGGCCTATAAAGCAGAAGAAAAGAGGCTCCGCCCCCGAGCGACAACGAGCTGCGGCCGAGGAGGTGGACAAACTCCTCGGAGCCGGCTTCATCCGGGAGGTCTCCTACCCGGACTGGCTCGCCAACATAGTCCCCGTAAAGAAGGCCAACGGAAAATGGCGTATGTGTGTGGACTACACCGACCTGAACAAGGCCTGCCCAAAAGACAGTTTCCCCCTCCCGAGCATCGACCAGCTCGTCGACTCCACCTCGGGACACCAACTGCTAACTTTTATGGACGCCTTTTCAGGATACAATCAAATCCGAATGGCGCCAGAAGACGAGGAGAAGACGGCCTTCATCACCGACAAGGGCACCTACTGCTATAAGGTGATGCCCTTTGGCCTGAAAAACGCTGGGGCCACCTATCAGAGGCTGGTCAGCCAGATTTTTAAAGACCAGATCGGCCGGAACATGGAAGTCTACGTGGACGACATGTTGGTGAAGAGCCGAGCGGCGGAACACCACATAGCCGATCTCGACGAGACGTTCGCCAAGCTCAGAAAATATCAAATGAAACTCAATCCGGCGAAGTGCGCGTTCGGGGTCACCTCGGGCAAGTTCCTGGGTTTCATAGTGACCCAGCGCGGAATTGAGGCCAACCCGGAGAAAATTCGGGCACTGCAAGAGATGTCGCCTCCAAAGACAGTTAAGGAGGTGCAGCGGCTCGCGGGGCGGGTAGCCGCCCTGGGAAGGTTCGTCTCTCGGTCAGCCGAGCGTTGCCTCCCCTTCTTCAAGAGCCTCAAACGGCCGAAAGACTTCCGGTGGACAGAAGAATGCCAGCAGGCCTTTGAAGATCTTCGGAGCCTTCTGGCTTCTCCCCCGCTGCTCACCAAGCCCCGGAAAGGCGAGGTCCTTTACTTATATCTGGCCGTCTCCCCAGCCGCAGTGAGCTCAGTTCTCGTCCGGGAAGAGGACAAGCTCCAAAAGCCGGTCTATTACACCAGCCGGGTTCTCAGGGATGCCGAGACCCAATATTCTAAACTTGAGAAGACCATCTTCGCTCTCATCATCTCGGCTCGGAGACTCAGGCCTTACTTCCAAGCCCACACGATAGTTATATTGACTGACCAGCCCATGAAGCAAATATTGCAGAGGTCGGATCGTGCGGGGAGGATCGCCAAATGGGCGGTCGAGCTCGGGGAATTCGACCTCGAATATCGGCCCAGGCCGGCTATCAAAGCTCAGATACTCGCCGACTTCATCGTGGAGTGCACCCTTCCGGACGACCCCGACCTGCCATCTGGACCCGCGGAGGAGGCCCCGAGGCAGCCATGGGTCCTGCATTCGGACGGGTCTTCGACCTCGGGGGGTAACAGGGCCGGACTTATCCTCACTAGTCCAGACGGAGTGGTGGCTGAGCAAGCCCTGCGCCTCGAGTTCCCGGCCTCGAACAATGAGGCCGAGTATGAGGCCCTGATCGCCGGGCTCAAACTGGCGAAAGAACTAAACGTGGGAGACTTGACGGCATTCAGCGACTCCCAGCTGGTGGTGAACCAGGTCCAAGGAGATTTTGAAGCTAAAGAGCCATCCATGCAAAAGTATCTCCAAAAGGTGCGGAAACTCATATCTGCCCTGAATTCTTTCAACATTCAGTACATTCCCAGAACGGAAAACCTCAGGGCAGACCAGCTATCCAAGCTGGCAAGCTCCCGCATGAGCGAGCTTCCTAAGGGAACCGCGCTCGAGTATCTTCAGACCCCCAGCACGGAGGAACCCGAGCCTACCATGTGCATCGGCTCCGAGCCAAGCTGGATCGACGGGCTCGTCTGCTACCTTCAGGACGGAACCCTACCTCATGACGAGATGGAGGCTCGCCGAATCAAGCGCCAGGCCCCCCGATATGTCCTATACGAGAACAGGCTCTATCGACGATCATTTACTTCCCCCCTTCTCAGATGCCTCCGCCCCTCCGAGGCGGACTATGCTCTCCGAGAGGTCCATGAAGGGATCTGCGGAAATCACCTGGGGGGCCGGGCCTTGGCCCATAAGATCCTGCGGCAGGGATATTACTGGCCCACACTCCAAAAAGACGCAACAGATTTCGTCCGCAAGTGCGATCGGTGCCAGCGAAACGCCAATATCCAGCGCCGACCTTCAGCTCTGCTGACCTCCATCATCGCCCCCTGGCCGTTTGCCCAATGGGGGATCGACATCCTGGGGCCCTTTCCCCTCGCCACCGGACAGAGAAAGTTCCTGGTCGTCTCCATCGACTATTTCACCAAATGGGTCGAGGCCGAACCTGTCGCCCGGATCACCGAGCAAAGGATGCGGGATTTCGTATGGAAGTCTATAATCTGCCAATTCAGACTACCCCGTATCCTTATATCTGATAATGGTCGACAATTTGACAATATTCATTTCAGGGAGTTTTGCTCTGAACTCGGCATTGATCATCGCTTCACCTCGGTTGCCCATCCCCAGACAAACGGGGAAACCGAGGTAACTAACCGAACTATTTTGCAGGGACTTAAAGCTAGGCTTGATCGGTCCAAAGGACAGTGGGTCGAGGACTTGTACAATGTCCTTTGGGCGTACCGGACCACGTTCCGACTACCCACGGGAGAGACCCCCTTCAACCTAGCATACGGCACTGAGGCCGTCATCCCGCTGGAGATCGGCCTGCCTTCTCCCAGAATGGAGCATTACGACCCCGACACCAATTCTTCCCAGCTAAGGAGCAACTTGGACCTTGTCGAAGAAACGAGAGAGGTCGCCCGGGTTCGCATGGCGAGATACCAACAGCGAACGGCCCAATACTACAACTCCAGAGTCAAGCCCAAGCTCTTCAAAGTAGGGGACCTCGTCCTCAGGAGAGTCGAGGCTTCTCAACCGACCGAGCAAGGAAAGCTCGCCCCAAATTGGGAAGGGCCGTATCAAATCGCCCGGTGTTGGGGGAATAAGGTTTTTCCCCCAAATGACACGAATGCCCCAAAGAAGCCGCACAATCGTCGACCCTAGAAGGCCGAAGTCGGCACCCGAACTCGGAACCTCCGACCTAAGAGAAACCCCAATGCCCGAGGCCTACTTTTGTCAGCCACCTACTACGGCTATACGTCTCCGAGGTCCGGCCAGAGACCGTACTATGACGCCCCTCCGGCATTTATTGCGCATGACCGCTGTGATCCTCCGGCACACTCCACAATAAATATGGATCTCCAGCTTACTCCACAATAAATATGGATCTCCGGCTTACTCCACAATGAATGCGGATCTCCGGCTTACTCCACAATAAATGTGGATCTCCGGCTCACTCAACAATTAATGCACGTGACTCCTGTCATCTACGGACTCCCAGCTCTCCACGGCAAATAAGCCCAGCAGAGTCTAGTCAACTGTGATAAGTCTCTGATCTCGGCCATACCTCCGACACTGATGCAATAAATTCGCCTGGTAGCGTGCTAGTTCGGGTTGTACAACGCCCTCATCGCCGACATCAGTGCAATTATTCGCCTGACCAAGCGCCGACCTGAACGACATGCTGAGCCGTACTACGGCTTCGCCCCGTTACATCGCAGGTAAACCGACCCCCGGTCTATAAAAGGGGGTTGGAAAATCGATACTGAGGACATGCACCGTTTACCTCTACTCTACACGATTTGCCCCCTCCCTGACTTGAGCGTCGGAGGGCCGGCGCCGGGAGACCCGGCCACCGGCTCGTGTGCAGGCACCCAGACGGAGGACGCCGCCCACTGTCGGATCGTCGCCCAGCCGCGGGAATCAGCCGCTCCTTCTCGCCGATCGCCCCAGACGGAGGACGCCGCCCGTCGACGAACCACCGCCCCACCGTGAGTAACCACCTCCCGCTCCCTCTCCTCGACCGAAGATTGCCCCCGGGTCCAATTTCCAGCAACAGTTGGCGCTAGAGGAAGGGCCCGAGTAGCAGTCATGAAGTTGAGAAGTAAGGGAGCCTCTAACGTCTCCCGGCGTCCCCCGCAAAGTCCTGGACACTCCGTCCAGAATTTCCCAACTCCAGCTGACCCAGGTCCTCAGGTCCAGCTGGAACAGTTCAATGCCCTGGTACAGCAAGTCCAGGCCCTGGCCGCCGCCGTGCAGGGCCTACGGCGCGTGGAAGCTTCATCGGCGCTTCCCCCGCAGGCCCAGGCCCCGCCGGAGTGTCTCCCCAACGGCCCGGTTCTCCCCAGTCAAAATCTGCATGGCTCCTCCAGAGCCAACAACGGAGAACGGGCTACTCCCCGTAGGGAGTTACCGAGAGAAGGTTTCGATCGGAGACCCCAACTTTCCGAGGCGGAGTCAGCCCCGGACCGCCAAGGGCCGGCGCAAACCACAACGACGATCCCACGGGTGGGGGAGCTCGACCGAAAAGTTGAGCATCTGGAGCGCCAGATTGCGGCACTCCACGGCAAGAAGGCAAGACAGGAAGGGGACTTTGAGTTCACTGCCAAGTCCCCCTTCTCCCGCCAGATCGAGGACGAGCCGGTTCCCGTGAGATTCAAAATGCCTCAGGTGGAGCCCTACAGCGGAATCACCGACCCCCTCGACCACTTGGAGAGTTATCGGGCCCTCATGGCCCTACAAGGGTCCTCGGAGGCCATACTCTGCAAAGCCTTTCCAGCGACCCTCCGAGGGACCGCTCGGCTTTGGTTTTCTGGACTGAAGCCGAACACGGTGTCCTCCTTTGAGCAGCTCGGCAGGCAGTTCGCCACCAACTTTGCTGCCAGCCGGCGCCAGCGACGGACATCAGACTCCCTCCTGGACATCAAGCAGAAGGAGGGGGAGTCCCTCAAAGAGTACCTGGACCGCTTTACCGCCGCCACATGGGAGGTCCGCGAGCTAGACCAGTCGATAGCCATGTCGGCTCTGAAAACTGGGGTTCGCTCCTACCGATTCCTCTTCTCCATCGAGAAGAGCTTCCCGGCCGACTTCACCGAAATGCTGGCCCGAGCCCGGAAGTATGCCAAGGCCGAGGAGGCAGTCGCCTCCAGGCGGGGAGCAATCGAGCCCGCCTCTAAGAAGCAGAAGAAGCGCCGCGAGGAGCGCGGCCGACAAAGGAGCCGGTCTCCCCGCAGAGAGAAAAATCTCCCCAGACTGAAGAGTCCGCCCCGTCAGCAGGGGCGACCTCAGCAGAGGACACCTCCTCGTCCGAGGTCTCAACCACGGCCCCGGACGTACCAGGCGAGGTACGAGAACTATACACCCGTCAATGCTCCCCGGGCCGAGATCCTGATGGAAATTGAGGGTCGGGACTTCTTCCGACCCCCGCCTCCTATGCGAGACACGAGATTTCCCCGAAATACCAGGAAGTATTGCCGCTTCCACCGAGACCGTGGGCACGACACGGAGGACTGCTTCCAACTCCGGGACGAGATAGAAGCGCTCATCCGACGGGGAGTACTCAACCGGTTCGTGAGGAATCGACCTGAGGAAAGAAGGCCGGCGGAGAATGTCGCACCAACCGAAAATCCAGGCGACAACAGGCCCATCGCCGGCACCATCAACATGATCGGGCGGGCCTCGGCAGGAACGGCCGCCCAGGGAACACCCCCGAAGCGCCCACGTACTGATGAAGTCATCTCGTTCTCGGACGAGGACTTAGAAGGGGTCGAGACCCCTCACGATGACGCTGTGGTCATCTCCATGATTGTAAATAGGTTTGATGTAAAGCGTGTCCTAGTTGACAATGGAAGTTCAGCCAACATTTTGTACTACCATGCCTACCAAAAAATGGGGTTGACAGGAAGACATCTCCGGAGAATCAATGCCCCGCTAGTCGGGTTTACCGGAGATGCGGTCTCGGTTGAAGGTGAGGCTAGCTTCCTTGTCACAGTTGGCCTCGCCCCCCGGGAGAGCACTGTGAGGATGGACTTCTTGGTGGTCCGTCTGCCCTCGGTCTACAACGCCATCCTTGGGCGCCCAGGGTTAAACACCCTTCGAGCCGTGGTTTCAACCCGCCATTTACTCATGCGGTTCCCCACCGGCCAAGGAGTAGGCGAGGTCCGCGGAGACCAACTGGTCGCCAAGCAATGCTACATGGCGGCCCACACAGTGAAACAACCAGCTGAGGCGCCAGACCGCCCGACGCGCCCCTCACTCCCCATAGAAACCCTCGATGCAAGGGACGCCCCCTGGAAGAAGCAAGTAGAGCCCGGTGAGCTCCTTATTCAAATCCCACTACGAGAAAATTTTCCCAAGCTAACTGTGCAGGTCGGCTCCGGCCTCGGCGCCCATGAGAGGGATCGTCTCGTCAGCTTCCTGCGGGATAATGCCGACGTCTTCGCCTGGTCGCCCGCGGACGTGCCAGGAATTGACCCTGAGGTCATAGTCCACCGACTTCAGGTGAAACCAACCAGCAGGCCTATAAAGCAGAAGAAAAGAGGCTCCGCCCCCGAGCGACAACGAGCTGCGGCCGAGGAGGTGGACAAACTCCTCGGAGCCGGCTTCATCCGGGAGGTCTCCTACCCGGACTGGCTCGCCAACATAGTCCTCGTAAAGAAGGCCAACGGAAAATGGCGTATGTGTGTGGACTACACCGACCTGAACAAGGCCTGCCCAAAAGACAGTTTCCCCCTCCCGAGCATCGACCAGCTCGTCGACTCCACCTCGGGACACCAACTGCTAACTTTTATGGACGCCTTTTCAGGATACAATCAAATCCGAATGGCGCCAGAAGACGAGGAGAAGACGGCCTTCATCACCGACAAGGGCACCTACTGCTATAAGGTGATGCCCTTTGGCCTGAAAAACGCTGGGGCCACCTATCAGAGGCTGGTCAGCCAGATTTTTAAAGACCAGATCGGCCGGAACATGGAAGTCTACGTGGACGACATGTTGGTGAAGAGCCGAGCGGCGGAACACCACATAGCCGATCTCGACGAGACGTTCGCCAAGCTCAGAAAATATCAAATGAAACTCAATCCGGCGAAGTGCGCGTTCGGGGTCACCTCGGGCAAGTTCCTGGGTTTCATAGTGACCCAGCGCGGAATTGAGGCCAACCCGGAGAAAATCCGGGCACTGCAAGAGATGTCGCCTCCAAAGACAGTTAAGGAGGTGCAGCGGCTCGCGGGGCGGGTAGCCGCCCTGGGAAGGTTCGTCTCTCGGTCAGCCGAGCGTTGCCTCCCCTTCTTCAAGAGCCTCAAACGGCCGAAAGACTTCCGGTGGACAGAAGAATGCCAGCAGGCCTTTGAAGATCTTCGGAGCCTTCTGGCTTCTCCCCCGCTGCTCACCAAGCCCCGGAAAGGCGAGGTCCTTTACTTATATCTGGCCGTCTCCCCAGCCGCAGTGAGCTCAGTTCTCGTCCGGGAAGAGGACAAGTTCCAAAAGCCGGTCTATTACACCAGCCGGGTTCTCAGGGATGCCGAGACCCGATATTCTAAACTTGAGAAGACCATCTTCGCTCTCATCATCTCGGCTCGGAGACTCAGGCCTTACTTCCAAGCCCACACGATAGTTATATTGACTGACCAGCCCATGAAGCAAATATTGCAGAGGTCGGATCGTGCGGGGAGGATCGCCAAATGGGCGGTCGAGCTCGGGGAATTCGACCTCGAATATCGGCCCAGGCCGGCTATCAAAGCTCAGATACTCGCCGACTTCATCGTGGAGTGCACCCTTCCGGACGACCCCGACCTGCCATCTGGACCCGCGGAGGAGGCTCCGAGGCAGCCATGGGTCCTGCATTCGGACGGGTCTTCGACCTCGGGGGGTAACGGGGCCGGACTTATCCTCACTAGTCCAGACGGAGTGGTGGCTGAGCAAGCCCTGCGCCTCGAGTTCCCGGCCTCGAACAATGAGGCCGAGTATGAGGCCCTGATCGCCGGGCTCAAACTGGCGAAAGAACTAAACGTGGGAGACTTGACGGCATTCAGCGACTCCCAGCTGGTGGTGAACCAGGTCCAAGGAGATTTTGAAGCTAAAGAGCCATCCATGCAAAAGTATCTCCAAAAGGTGCGGGAACTCATATCTGCCCTGAATTCTTTCAACATTCAGTACATTCCCAGAACGGAAAACCTCAGGGCAGACCAGCTATCCAAGCTGGCAAGCTCCCGCATGAGCGAGCTTTCTAAGGGAACCGCGCTCGAGTATCTTCAGACCCCCAGCACGGAGGAACCCGAGCCTACCATGTGCATCGGCTCCGAGCCAAGCTGGATCGACGGGCTCGTCTGCTACCTTCAGGACGGAACCCTACCTCATGACGAGATGGAGGCTCGCCGAATCAAGCGCCAGGCCCCCCGATATGTCCTATACGAGAACAGGCTCTATCGACGATCATTTACTTCCCCCCTTCTCAGATGCCTCCGCCCCTCCGAGGCGGACTATGCTCTCCGAGAGGTCCATGAAGGGATCTGCGGAAATCACCTGGGGGGCCGGGCCTTGGCCCATAAGATCCTGCGGCAGGGATATTACTGGCCCACACTCCAAAAAGACGCAACAGATTTCGTCCGCAAGTGCGATCGGTGCCAGCGAAACGCCAATATCCAGCGCCGACCTTCAGCTCTGCTGACCTCCATCATCGCCCCCTGGCCGTTTGCCCAATGGGGGATCGACATCCTGGGGCCCTTTCCCCTCGCCACCGGACA
This sequence comes from Phoenix dactylifera, assembly GCF_009389715.1. Lineage (NCBI taxonomy): Eukaryota > Viridiplantae > Streptophyta > Magnoliopsida > Arecales > Arecaceae > Phoenix > Phoenix dactylifera. Next base: position 35,431 of record NW_024069248.1, read on the forward strand.
GAGAAAGTTCCTGGTCGTCTCCATCGACTATTTCACCAAATGGGTCGAGGCCGAACCTGTCGCCCGGATCACCGAGCAAAGGATGCGGGATTTCGTATGGAAGTCTATAATCTGCCGATTCGGACTACCCCGTATCCTTATATCTGATAATGGTCGACAATTTGACAATATTCATTTCAGGGAGTTTTGCTCTGAACTCGGCATTGATCATCGCTTCACCTCGGTTGCCCATCCCCAGACAAACGGGGAAACCGAGGTAACTAACCGAACTATTTTGCAGGGACTTAAAGCTAGGCTTGATCGGTCCAAAGGACAGTGGGTCGAGGACTTGTACAATGTCCTTTGGGCGTACCGGACCACGTTCCGACTACCCACGGGAGAGACCCCCTTCAACCTAGCATACGGCACTGAGGCCGTCATCCCGCTGGAGATCGGCCTGCCTTCTCCCAGAATGGAGCATTACGACCCCGACACCAATTCTTCCCAGCTAAGGAGCAACTTGAACCTTGTCGAAGAAACGAGAGAGGTCGCCCGGGTTCGCATGGCGAGATACCAACAGCGAACGGCCCAATACTACAACTCCAGAGTCAAGCCCAAGCTCTTCAAAGTAGGGGACCTCGTCCTCAGGAGAGTCGAGGCTTCTCAACCGACCGAGCAAGGAAAGCTCGCCCCAAATTGGGAAGGGCCGTATCAAATCGCCCGGGTACAACGACCAGGGGCGTACAAATTGAAGTCCCTGGAGGGGACTCTGATCCCACGAAGCTGGAACTCCGAGAATCTACGGATGTATTACCAATGAAACCCTAAGGGGTTCAAAACAATCAGGACAATGGACTCAGCTCCTTTTTCTGCAAAAATTTCTCTCACCTTGATAACTGTAATCCTCTTTTAATATTGGGTCGTCTGTGATCCTCAGATTCTCCGGCCAAAATCGGGATGCCTCGAGGCTCGACCGTAGAGTCCCAAACTCCCTCGACCTCGGGAAGGATCGCAAGACGACGAAACGTGGAATGGAGCAGGATTCCTCGACTAAGGCCGAGATGCCCCGAGTGTCGACAGTGCGTGCCCAGACCCCTCGACACTTCGGGAAGACGGGGTAGTACCTTCGCGGCCCCCCGTGGCGCTCATCACCAACAACGGGGTAGTACCTTCGCGGCCCCCCGTAGCGCCTCCTCAACTAAGGTCGGGATGCCCCGAGGGTCGACCGTAGAGAACCAGACTCCCTTGACCTCGGGAAGGCGCCGTGAGGGGTGGAAAGGGTGGCTCCACCTGGGGCGCCACGAAGTGGACCCCCAGGAGCGGTCGACGATCCCCGATCCCCGAAGCGAGCGATCCCTCGACTAAGGTCGAGATGCCCCGAGTGTCGACAGCGCGTACCCAGACCCCTCGACACTTCGGGAAGACGGGGAAGTACCTTCGCGGCCCCCCGTGGCGCTCATCACCAACAACGGGGTAGTACCTTCGCGGCCCCCCGTAGCGCCTCCTCGACTAAGGTCGGGATGCCCCGAAGGTCGACCGTAGAGAACCAGACTCCCTCGACCTCGGGAAGCGTCGCAGGTCGACAGTGCGTACCCAGACCCCTCGACCTGACGAACGATTCCTCGACCAAGGTCGGGATGCCCCGAGGGTCGACCGTAGAGAACCAGACTCCCTTGACCTCGGGAAGGCGCCGTGAGGGGTGGAAAGGGTGGCTCCACCTGGGGCGCCACGAAGTGGACCCCCAGGAGCGGTCGACGATCCCCGATCCCCGAAGCGAGCGATCCCTCGACTAAGGTCGAGATGCCCCGAGTGTCGACAGTGCGTGCCCAGACCCCTCGACACTTCGGGAAGACGGGGTAGTACCTTCGCGGCCTCCCGTGGCGCTCATCACCAACAACGGGGTAGTACCTTCGCGGTCCCCCGTAGCGCCCCCTCGACTAAGGTCGGGATACCCCGAGGATCGACCGTAGAGAACCAGACTCCCTCGACCTCGGGAAGCATCGCAGGTCGGTAGAGCGTGCCCAGACCCGCCGACCTGACGTATGATCCCTCGACTGAGGTCGGGATGCCCCGAGGGTCGACCGTAGAGAATCAGACTCCCTCGACTTCGGGAGGTACCACAGGTCAGCAAAGCGTCCGCGGACCCGCCGACCTGACACAAGACCCCTCGGCCAAAGTTGAGGTGCCCCGAGGTCCGACCACAGGGTCTCAAACTCCCTCGACCTTGCAAAGAGCTACAAATCAATAAAGCCTCCCCAAGCCCTCTCAACCTCGGCGGGTGTTGTCGGGTCCGTGAGAAGCCCGAGCCCCCTTAAAGTCAAAAATGACTCCGCAGGTCGACGAGGAAGGGAAGCAGCCTACTCCACCATGCGAAGCATAACTCTGAGAATGAAAGAGGTACATTCAACTGGACGCCCTCCTTGTCAAATTTTATTTACATATTGCTGAACGGAATCTTAATGTTGAAGCCTTATCTCGCCCCAAAGTCGGGCCTCTCTAACGGGTCGGCTTAGGATCGACCTCCTAATTACATTATGCATGCACCGTTCGTCAAGTCTCCGAAACTGGTACAGAGGATTTCATAAATTAGTGCCCGACTTGGCTCTTCAACGTAAACTCCTACGTCCGGCTAAAAAGTGGTCCCGGCCACGAATGCGCCAGCCAAACACGGGTACCAAGGCAATCTCTGGAAACCCCAGCCTTGCTCACCGAAGCCTCGGCAGAGTCCGAGAACAATAACTACGAAAACCTTCGGTAATAACCTGCCTATTGGCCCGCGCTCCCTCTGAGGAGTTTGGAGTTAAGTTCGGAGACCCGACTAAACTCCCCGATTAGCGGCACATACAAACCTAGTCCGGTCTTAGTTAAAGGGCTAAGGCCCGACCTCGACACCTTGGGACTTCCCTAAAGGCTAAACGCGATGACCTCCACGTCTCCCAAATCCGAGCTATAGGACTTAGGGAAATTTTCTAAAAAACTCAAGACTCGGAGCTCCTCTTCGTCGGGATGACTGGAACCCGAGAAGGCTAAGACGTAGCCCGGAAAGAAGGGCAACTTCGTTAAGCAGCCCGGAAATTAAAATGCAAAGCTAGGCCATCGAGGCTGTTCGCTAAGGCCCTGGCCTCGGTCACGACAACAGAGGGAAAGATGAACACGGAATGGCAAAAATACTTTTTCATTAACAAAGGGCCGGAAGGCCAATTACAAAATTGGAAGTCGGCCGCTCAAGGGCCGACCTCGGATACAATGAAAAAGAAAGAAAAATACGCTAAGTCCTAAGCGGCGGGAGCCACATCCGGGGGGTCGTCCGGCACATTGATGACCTCAAGACCTTCCTCCGGAACAGGCTCGGGGTCGGGAGCAGGAGCTTCGGGCACCACCTCCGGGACAGCGTCCGTCTCGGCCGCCAGAGCCACCTCCATGACACCGTCCGCCTCGGCTACCCTCGTCGAAGGCTCGGCGGGGTCTTGCTCATATATTCCCGCCTCGGATGTCAGGATGGTGGGAAGGGCTCGCACGTCGGACCCCCAGCCCCGGTCCTCCCTCGGACGGACCGTCGAGAAGTCATACTGAGGGCAGTACAGGCGCACCTGCTCTCGGAAGTTCTCGAAGCCTCGAAGGAAACCGTCGACCGTCTCCTCCTCCAACATGTCGCGGAACTCTTGCGACTCTTTGAAGAGCTCCACGGCGTGCTCGGCTCGTTCGAGAGCCCTCCTCTCCCGGGCCTCAAGTTGCTCAATTCGGAGGCGAAGGGCCCTCTCCTCATACTCGAGGGCCGCGACCCCTGGCCTGGACCTCCCCCAAGCGCGCCTCCGTGCCGCGCATGGTTGCCTTGGTCATGGCGTGAGCCGCCTTCTCCTCCTCAAGCGCCCCCACCACGGCAAGGCGCTCGGCCTCGGTGGCCGCCCACCGAGCCTCGGCCGCGGCCGACACCGCTTCTAGCTCGGCGATTCTTTTCTTGGCCGGCTCCAGCTGCTGGCCGAGCTGCCGAACTTCTTCTCGATACCCGTGGGCGAGGAACGCCATGGTGTCGAGCTCGAGAATATGCTGAAAAAAAAAAAAGAAAAAAAAGAAAAAAAAGAAGAAGCGAGGGTATTGTGAGTTGAAAGGCACGTATGCACGCTAATAACTCAGGAAAATTAAGAAGGGAACTTACCCGGGCGGTGCTGCAGTAAGCACTGCCGGCGACCTCCTCCAGCGAAATCCCCCGGAACGCGGCCCGGTCCGCTGGGAGCACTGCACGCCGCAACATGGAGCGTGCGACCTCGGCGTCCTGAAGGGCCGAGCTCCCCTCAGGAACGGAAGAGTCTGGCTCAACCGACTCTTCTCGGAAAGCTCGGGAAGAGCTCGGCACGATCGGACCCGAGGTCCCGGAGCCGCTCGCCTCGGGGCCTCGGGCAGGCCCGGGTCCTGGCTGCTGCCGCCGGGCCACGAATGATTCCCCCGCTGGGCAAGGGGGGCAGGGCAAGGAGGGGCCGATGGGCTCGCACCACTGACCACCCGCTCCCGCCTCGGGTCGGCCGCAGGGGCCCCCGCCTCGGGGCCACTCGTCCCGGCCGACGAGGAAGCGCCGTCCGTCCTCGCCCTCCTCCGAGGCTGGGGATTAGCCCCCCCGGCCTCGGCCTCCCGCCTCCTCAGGCGGGAAAAAAGCGACGTGTTGCTGGTCGGCATGCGGGGAATATCTGAAATCAAAAATTTTGTTAAGTGTCAGGCCAGTGGCAGTAAAAGCGAAAGACAAAGAATGAAAATAACGTAGCCGCCCTTACCCTCGGGGCGCGCCGAGCTCAGACCCACGCTCGCCAGGGCGCCCTCCCGCAGGAGCTCGGTCAGGTCGTTGCCCCTCCCGAGGGCTCGCACAGAGTCTAGGATCCTCAGCTCCCTCCTCGTGGGCTCGGAGAGTCTGTTGAGGGCCTTCAGCCGTGGGTGTCCCCACCTCGGCTCAAACCCCCAAGGCGCCGCGGACGCCAGGAAGAAAAACTTCACCTTCCACTCGTGGATCGAGGAAGGGGCGCCCCGGAAGAGTGACATACCGCCCCGAAAGGCGAAATATAGCCACCCTGCGTCCGCCGGGTTCTTCTTTAACAGAAAACACCGGCGGAAAAGGCCTACCGTGATCGGGATCCCGTGCCCGAGGCACAGGGACAAAAACCCGATTATGGTCCTCCATGAGTTCGGAGCCAACTGCGCCGGGACGAGCTGGTACTCGGCCAGCAAGCTGCTCACGAACTCATGGGTGGGAAAACGCAGGCCCGCCCAGAGTGTCTCGCGGTAAACCGCGATCCGACCTGGGGGCGGCTGCGTCACCCTGTCCCCCGGCCCTGCGGTTTCAAGACGAAACCCGGGCTGGAAGAAGAAACGGGAGCGGATTGTCTCCAGTTCCTCCTCTGACATATTCGACCCAACTTCTTCGGGACCGAGACTCATTCTCACAGAAGAATGGAGTAAAAATTAAGAGCAGAAAATGGAAGTTGGCAAGGAGAAGAAAAGAGGAAACTCTAGAGAAAACAGGAAGAAAACCTACTGGACATTGCCAGAAATTGCTCCGAGCACCGCCGGCAAAATTCGGTTGAGGGAGAAAACAAGGGAAAAAAGACGACGAAAATGAGGGGAAGCCAAACAAGACCTTTAGGGCAGACTCGTGGGGTTTATATAGACCCCCCTGACGGCCCAGATCGATGGGGTCGGTCCCCATCCCCCGATCGGGCTGCGCCACGTGGCGACCTCTGAGGCCGAGGCACTGCATCCACTCCGGATCAATAAATCGAATACGAAATCAAAGTGTTGTCCCATCGGATCTCGGGACCTCATTATGGGTCCACAGAACCCCATCGCCTCGAAGAATGAGCGGACGGCACCCCCGCTCCCCTCGTTTAATAAAATCTGGGACACGTGGAGCCCCGGTGTGGCCTCCACTCCTCCGAAATTATGATCCGGTAACACGAAATCGGAAGCGTCCGACCCCTGGTCATGCCGCGTGTCCGTTTTGAAACCCAAAATGGCACGCTCATTGATGAGCGGGAATTCTCGATTGTGGGGCCGAGGCGCCACCCCGTCGAACCCGAGGACCCTCATCCTGGGTCCGCCTCACAAACCAACCTCGGTAATCCAAGAGACACCGCCCCCGCTATAGTCGCCTTGAAAGACGTAGGGATATGGACCCCATCATTAATTCGCCGAACAAAGTAACCTCGAAACGCCCAAGGGCGCAGGTCCTACCACGAAAATTCCAAGAAACATGAGGGTGCGGACGAAGTTCGCCCCCCAACTTTAACGATGGACTTTACTTCCTACGTCCGAGCCCACAAGCCGCTCGAACTCGGAAGTCGGGGGGTAGTGTTGGGGGAATAAGGTTTTTTCCCCAAATGACACGAATGCCCCAAAGAAGCCGCACAATCGTCGACCCTGGAAGGCCGAAGTCGGCACCCGAACTCGGAACCTCCGACCTAAAAGAAACCCCAATGCCCGAGGCCTACTTTTGTCAGCCACCTACTACGGCTATACGTCTCCGAGGTCCGGCCAGAGACCGTACTATGACGCCCCTCCGGCATTTATTGCGCATGACCGCTGTGATCCTCCGGCACACTCCACAATAAATATGGATCTCCAGCTTACTCCACAATAAATATGGATCTCCGGCTTACTCCACAATGAATGCGGATCTCCGGCTTACTCCACAATAAATGCGGATCTCCGGCTTACTCCACAATAAATGTGGATCTCCGGCTCACTCAACAATTAATGCACGTGACTCCTGTCATCTACGGACTCCCAGCTCTCCACGGCAAATAAGCCCAGCAGAGTCTAGTCAACTGTGATAAGTCTCTGATCTCGGCCATACCTCCGACACTGATGCAATAAATTCGCCTGGTAGCGTGCTAGTTCGGGTTGTACAACGCCCTCATCGCCGACATCAGTGCAATTATTCGCCTGACCAAGCGCCGACCTGAACGACATGCCGAGCCGTACTACGGCTTCGCCCCGTTACATCGCAGGTAAACCGACCCCCGGTCTATAAAAGGGGGTTGGAAAATCGATACTGAGGACACGCACCGTTTACCTCTACTCTACACGATTTGCCCCCTCCCTGACTTGAGCGTCGGAGGGCCGGCGCCGGGAGACCCGGCCACCGGCTCGTGTGCAGGCACCCAGACGGAGGACGCCGCCCACTGTCGGATCGTCGCCCAGCCGCGGGAATCAGCCGCTCCTTCTCGCCGATCGCCCCAGACGGAGGACGCCGCCCGTCGACGAACCACCGCCCCACCGTGAGTAACCACCTCCCGCTCCCTCTCCTCGACCGAAGATTGCCCCCGGGTCCAATTTCCAGCAACAGATATAGATAGTGGTAAAATCTATCCTAAACCCGATCCGAATCTATATAATTCCTCTAACCGTTTTTCCATCATTTTACCCTAATCGCTCCACTTGCTTGCCCCACAATCATTTCCCTCTCTTTTCAACAAAACTTTAGCTACAATGCACACGCACTCTCTTTTCCTAATTGATTAGATGCTAGCCAATCAGTTACTTTCCATCTATGCCTAGATTTCTATCCACAAACTCAATATTAAATCAATCCTTTAAGTTTTTTGTTTTGTTTTATCTTTTATATGATGATCACATATTCTTACTTTAGTTCCCATAGAACTTCTTGATACGATTATAGATTGTTGCTTCAATTCTCATAGATCTGAGCTGCTTCAATTTGTTGTTCTCTCGATTTTGACTTCTGAAAGAATAATATTTTTTTTGTTTGTTGTGTTTCTATTATTATTGAAAAATTTAGTTTGTTATGTTATATATCTTAGACTCTTATTTTATTTAATGTTATGTGAAGTAGTAAAGTTTATTTTATATTCCTTTTCATTTGTTTAATTTATATGCAAAAAACAATAATTTTTGCAACCAATCCCTATGGTGGCCACCTCCTCCGCCCCTCTATTTTCTTTCTTCTCTCACTCCACCACCCGCTTCCAGCTGTGCGGCTTCTGCTTCTTAGCCCTCTCCCTCCATGCTGAAAACGAGAAGCTCCGAGCACTCCCCGAGCTCTTCTCTAGGCCCGGCATCAGGAGAGCTTAGGAGGCAGGACGAGAAAAAATAGAAGAGAAAGTATTAGGTTACTTACATCTGATCACTTCAAAGTTTCAATCCAGTTAAACGGGTTAGGTATAGCTGTTTTAATATAATTAAAACATCATAAATTTCATCATCAATTCAGAAGTCAAGCGAAGTCAAAATCAAACACTATGGAGAAATGCCTCATGCCCTAAATCAGATCGGTCGGGTGACAGTGCCCGACTGCCTAGGTTGATCCGAGTAAAGAGAATTCTACGAGTCAGGTAAAGATCAAAAGTAGCTAAATCTAGTTAGGGCAGAAGTAATGGGTCGGTCTACTACCCGGGTATCGGGGTGATTTAGGATCTCCAAACTGGGTCAATTTGAATCGGAGCAACAAGAAAAGCAAGGTTTACACTAGGATCCCTAAGCTTGTCTAGAGAGAAAAAGAGGAATAGGAGAGGGAATCTCAGTCCAAGTTCAGTCAGAAATTTGGGTTTTGTTGGTCATAGTAGCATAAACTATCACAATATTTGACCATGGGCTAGAGAGAGAAATTACCAATTTTAGGGAAGAACAGTAGAATCCATATATTTATAAAAATTAATAATTAAATAAGAGAAAGAATGGGAAGAAGAACAAATAAAAACTAAGAACAAGAAGAAGTTGGGAAGGAATAGAGGAAAAGGAGGAGAAGGTAGTGGTCGGAGAAGAAGGTTCGGCGGCGGCGGTCGACAGCAGGCGGCGGCCAGCGGTAGTTGCAGTAGCCGACGAGGAGGAAAAATAAGATCATTCTCGGTTGGTCCGAAACAGGAGAAATAGCTCAACAAAAGAAAAAATAGAGTAGGAAGAGAGAAGGGAAGCTCATCGGCGGCTAGCGGAGGCGACACTCGATACAAGGAGAAAACAGAGCACATGGAGAGGTGGAGCTCAGCCTGGGTGGCACGCCGGCCACCGGAGAAGCAGAAGAAAAAGGGAGAGGGCTCGGTGGAGCTCAAAGGTGGTGATGTGTCAGTCGTCGAAGGCAAGAGAGGAGAGATGGGAGCTCGATGGTGGATCAATTGCTGAGGTAAACTCCGAAAAGATTTATAGGAATGGCTTTCAAAAAGATAAGCCTAGGGGGTGGTTGCTCCACCACGAGAATCACAGTGGATAGGCCCGATCGAAGTAGAGGCTAAGCTTATCCTAGCCTCCAGCAGTGCTCACGGTAGAGGAGGACTCTTCCCCCTCACATGGTTGAACAAGGATTTGCCCTATTCTAAATAGGAAGAGGGCCTTCAGCCCTCTCTTCACATTGGGCCTGGCTAACAGGCTGGCCCAATGAGGCTGGGCCTAACATAGCTACATAAATTTGAAAAAAAAGGAGCCCGTTAACATACAACAATAAAGTTTTGCATTTTTCGAGTTTGATTAAGAGCTTCATCTCCTTAATTTATTTTGCAATATCCTATTTGTCTTATTGACAACTCAGTCATATCCTTTTCCTAATATAAACTGTTTCAAACATATAGCTAATACTTCAACCAAATAGATGTTTACCATTTTTATGGGTATAAACTAGAAATAAATGCACTATATAACTGGTATAGTTATTGGAAAATTAATTATATATTGGTTTTCTTGTTGGAGAAACTACTATTATTGTAAGTATTATTATTGTCAATGTTGTTACGATCGGGATCATGTCGTAAGTTATAGAGTAGTTAAGACCAGATCGAATCATAAATCATGTCATAGATCATATGAGTTTTTACTGATTTCTCTCAAAAATACTTAAATAAACAAACTATGAGAATCAAAGTATGAGTCAACTATAACACGGATATATAGAGAATAATAAGCTATGGATAATAAGTCTAGTTTTCACCGATTTCAGCCCATATATAGTATTAATTTCTGATGAAATTTATGTCCTATTTGATTGAAGGTGTTGATATACTATCTACCAATTTAATTCTGTTTATATGTTGAATGCTCTAGGCCAAACAAGGATATAATTTTAATATGTGATTGTCAAAAAAATACAAAAGCTTGCTTCTTAACTTAAAGTCTATGAACTTCAATAACAAGCTTGCTAATTTTATTATTTGAGTCTATTAGTCAAATACAATTTAAGAACAATATAATCAAAGAAATTATAGAAAATGAATTCACATATTTACACATGATTTAAGATTGTATCTTGTGACATAGAAGAATGTACAATCCATCCTATGGATCCAAATCATGTAAGCTAAAATGATCTTGATGCAAGGATGGGATCCGGTTTGTTCAGGACCATTCTAGTCTGGATCATAGAACAATATATGATATGGTGCTAAATTAGTAGGTTCATTTTGATTTTCAAGTATATATCATGAGACGACGCTTGGCACTTTTGAAAAGATGGAATGATGCTTGGGCTTTTACAGAGTCCCACCTAATGACCTTTTCAAGTCTCACTTTCTGTCTGCTAATGTACTGGCATATCAATTCATAATGTTGGTATCTTTTCTAACAAGAGATATTTGATCTGCAACCAAGCCGATAATAGCAACCTAGCTATGAATATGATGTCTTTTCTCATTGCCCATATGTCACATTTGGCTAGTTAAACGTACTCAATCTTATAAAAATAAGCATAACAAACAACGCAAGCTTATCCATCATTCATGAAAAGCACGTGCTAAGGAACTAACTAGCAGTGAAGGATTCCGTAGTTAGTGCAGCAATGGAAGGAGGGTTGGTCTGGAAGGATGGAGATGGATATCATATCCACAAAGTGAAAAAGCAAAAAGTCTCAAAAAGAACTGGGTTAGGTAACTTTATTTAGGTACGAAATTGATGACTAGAATCAAAGTTCGAGGGCTGTAAGACCTAGTAAACTAGGCTCGATCCACTTGACCGGCGTGCTCATTTTGGCCCAAAAAGAAAAAAAAAAAAAAAATTTGGCCCGTGCCGCACATATGCTTGGAGGGAAGAGAGTCCCGATTAAAGTTTTCTTCCTCTCCGAGAAGATCGGATGGAATCCAACTCTAAGTTGGATTTTGGTCGCCGCTGAGCTCTCTTGTCGTCGGAGGCTTACCTTGATCCCTTATGGTGGCTGGAAGCTATGGCCGGAGCTCCAGCCATCGGGATGCATTTGTTTCATAGTTCAAGGAATCAGAACCCCTAATTTTTTTTTCCTTTTGGCGTTGTCGGCCGCCGGCCGGCCGCCTGTTGGCCGGCCATGGGTCTCCAACCCCGGGCATCACTTGCAGCCATTATCTTCCTTCTTCTTCCTTGGTTAGAGAGAGTCCTTTCTTTCCCTTTTCTCTCTCTTTTTCATGCTTTTTCTCTCTACAATGTTTCTCTATACTTGACTCGTGGACCAGATACATTGATGATTCAGGATGGCCTGTACCATCGATGAACCAAACCCAGACCTTTGGTTGAATATGAGTTGAGATTCTCTCTTCTCTCCCTCTCTCTCTTTAGACAGGCTTATGGATCTTAGTGTAAGATTTGCTTTTTTTGTTGCTCGAATCCAAGTTGATCCAGTTTGGAGACCCTGAACCGCCCTGGTATCCGGGCAGTAGATCAACCCATTACTTCAGTCATAGCTAAATCTTTTAAAATTTGGCCACTATTGATCTTCACCTAACCAATTGAATTCTTTTTACTCAGACCAACTTGGGCAATCAGGCACTATCACCTGACCGACCTGATTTGGAGGAATAAAGCCATTTTTCAATATTTTTTTTGGCTTCGCTTGGCTTCTAACATGATGATGAAATTAATAATATTTTAATGATATTAAAACAAGTGCTTCTGATCTATCTAACTAAAGTAAAATTTTTCTAGCGAAAAGATGTAAGTAACCTAATGCTTCAAAGTGTCTTTTCTAAATTTTTGGTAAAATAATAATTAGTTTATTAAGTTTGATCATGATATATGTTTTATACTTAGTTAAACGGGTCAGGTATGTTATTTTTATAATAGTAATTATTTTAAATTATGCTATGGGTTTTATACTTTGTGTATTCTAACCCATGCCACTGGATTACATTGCCATAGCCTGATATCGAATTTCTGGTATTTTTTATGAAAATAATAGTATATTTCAGAAAAATATGCCTTATTCGAGAAATAATTTATTTCTTAGTCAACATTTTATGCTTTTAACTAATTATTTAACAAGCTTGATCTCACTTTAGGATGATACATTACTTACTGGGCTAGTGTAGCTCATTATTATATTTTTTCTATTTTTTAGATCCGGATTGTCACACCCCCGCCTCCACGGAGCACGTGAGGCACCCAGTGCCCACGTGGGGCCACATGAGGGGGGAACACGGGGCTCTCCTGCCAGATATTGTCCGGTTCTGGGGCTTCACGCAAGCGTCCTTCATCCCTCCCCGGTTTTGTTTTCCTCCCAAAACGCGTCTGCAGGATTTAGAGTCACCCGCCTCATATGCCCAGGCTCTGGAACGAGTCTTTCCGATGTGGGACTATTGGGCCTCACACCCTTCCCACCATCGGACAAGAGCCGTCCTCGGCTCTGAAACCAAATGTCACGCCCCCACCTCCGCGGAGCATGTGAGGCACCCAGTGCCCACGTGGGGGCCACATGAGGGGGGAACACGGGGCTCCCCTGCCAGATATTGTCCGGTTCTGGGGCTTCACGCAAGCGTCCTTCATCCCTCCTCGGTTTTGTTTTCCTCCCAAAACGCGTCTGCAGGATTTGGAGACACCCGCCTCATATGCCCAGGCTCTGGAACGAGTCTTTCCGATGTAGGACTATTGAGCCTCACACCCTTCCCACCATCGGACAAGAGCCGTCCTCGGCTCTGATATCAAATGTCACGCCCCCGCCTCCACGGAGCACGTGAGGCACCCAGTGCCCACGTGGGGGCCACATGAGGGGGGAACACAGGGCTCTCCTGCCAGATATTGTCCGGTTCTGGGGCTTCACGCAAGCGTCCTTCACCCCTCCTTGGTTTTGTTTTCCTCATCGGAAAGACTCGTTCCAGAGCCTGGGCATATGAGGCGGGTGACTCCAAATCCTGCAGACGCGTTTTGGGAGGAAAACAAAACCGGGGAGGGGTGAAGGACGCTTGCATGAAGCCCCAGAACCGGACAATATCTGGCAGGAAAGCTCCGTGTTCCCCTCTCATGTGGCCCCCACGTGGGCACTGGGTGCCTCACATGCTCCGCGGAGGCGGGGGCGTGACATTTGGTTTCAGAGCCGAGGACGACTCTTGTCCGATGGTGGGAAGGGTGTGAGGCCCAATAGTCCCACATCGGAAAGACTCGTTCCAGAGCCTGGGCATATGAGGCGGGTGACTTCAAATTCTGCAGACGCGTTTTGGGAGGAAAACAAAACCGGGGAGGGGTGAAGGACGCTTGCGTGAAGCCCCAGAACCGGACAATATCTGGCAGGAGAGCCCCGTGTTCCCTCCTCATGTGGCCCCCATGTGGGCACTGGGTGCCTCACGTGCTCCGCGGAGGCGGGGACGTGACACGGATGCATGATTGCTCGGAGCTTGGAGAGTGCGTTAGTTCTTTTGAAGATACCTTCAATTATTAAAGTTATAGTCAGACTATTTAAACTTGTTAGAATATTTTCTTTGATTTAAGTAAATAGTTAGTATATGTTAATTTATGTTATGTTGGAGCTATTATAAAAATTATTTGAATAAATTTTTGATTAAAAAAAATTCTAAAATTATTAGTGCCTTGATATGGTTTGTAGCTTTGTATACTTGTATAAATATGCGAGACATGATAAGATCTGCCATAAGATCTGCCTCCACAACCATATGTTTCCAGCTAGTCCTCGGCCGACCTACGAAATAAAGAGGGAGCGAACGTGGAATGCTCTCTAGATTTTGTATCCAGGATACGTTTTGTTGGTCCACAGGCTGGCATTGTCAGTGTCCCCTTCGAAATATCTGGGATGAGGATCGAACGGGTCCTCTGGTTTCGGTATCCAGGGTCACTTTTCTTGGTCCACAAACTGGCATTGTCACTGGCCCCTTAGAAATCTATGGGACGTGGTCTTCACGAACAAGTATCTATTGAGTGGCAATTTGGCTTTCCCTAGATATGACACTAATCCGGTAAATAGTGGCTGGATATTAATATGTATCTTTTGGTGGTAGGTACTTGACGGCGGCTTTGCCGGGAGGTCTCCCCACGCAAAGGGAAGATATTTGGAAAAGGTTGGCCCGCCTAAATCGGACTGGTCGAAGTATCAAAATAAATAAATAAATAAATAAATAGTTTTTTACATGAATATTTTTTTAAATATCGAATTTTGCATGAATATTCTTTTCAAACTTATATTTGCATGTATACTCTCGTAAAATACTTGTTTTGTCATTCTATCCTTTTTTTTTATTTTTGTTTTTGCATATATATCCATTCTATCTAACGACGTTAAAAAATTAACGGTTTCAAATTAAAATGACTAAAATACTCTTAATGGGTAGACATGCAAATAGATCGCGATGATAGCAGAAAAAGAAGACAGGAACAATAGCATAATTTTAACATTTTATTTTATTTTTAATTAATATAAATATGATTTTTTCTTAACACGGTTAGAACAACCGTTATATTACGGGCATTTGTACAGCAACAGAGTTTTACTAGGATATACATGCAAATATAAATTTTGGAAGGATATTCATGCAAAATTCGATATTTAGAAAGGTATCCATGCAAAAAATCTATAAATAAAATATCATCAAGTGATCCTCAGTCATCCAATAGATGACAGCATGGACTCTTAGGTAGGTAATCGAGCCAGGTGGGATCACATATGAATAGGATATAAGGCCAATCAAAAATTTGTCCATCTGAATTCAATTTATTTATCAATCAAATCAAAAATTATGATTTGAATCCGATCATTTTATTAAATAGATAACTTAACGCATTCTATAGTGGATTAATTGGGTCAAACGTGAAGCATTGTCCCCTTCTCTTAAGTTACCATGAAGAAAAAAAAAATAATCCTTTTTTATGTACAAAAGACTCACTTTTATATATCTTTATATCATGAATTCTTTATTCAAAAATTCTTCTATTTTGGTGAAATGCAGTATGTATTAACATTGTTGTCTCCGAAACTGTCTTAATTGCTGTAATGATGGTAGCAAAAAAGCTCAAAGAATTCAATAATAATGATGTTGAAATGCATCTATTGCTCCCTAGAAAAGAGGTCTATAAATTTGAGTGAGATAAAAAACAATATTTTATTATAATTGATAAAAGGTTGCCCTATTTCATAATAAGTTTTGAAATAAGAGAGATTTATTTGAAAATATGTAAAAAGAGATATATTTATAAAAGGAGAGGTTATGCAAAAACTACTAAACATGAAAAAAAAATCTGACCATCACAAAAGATAAAAGGGAGGACCTAGAGCGAGGTAAGACTAGCCCAAGCTTGAGTTATTTTTTAATAGAGTTTAGCTCGAATGAACTTATGTAATTGTGCTTGGTAGTCAAGCAGCTTGCAAACTGTTACTTCAAAAGATTCAGCGAGAGCATAATGTTTCCCAAACTTTCAGCTTGCATGTACACAACACACATGTGCATGCGCATGCACGCACTCACACACGCACGCACATATGCACGCACACACTCAACCACCCCCACACTTTAAGCTAATTTTTATTATCTTCAATACTACAATTGAACTAGATTATTATTATTATTATTAATTAGAATATAAAACTAAATTTTAATTATATAGTAAATATAATTATATATTATATACTGCTTATCTGCTTATTTTTGTATATAGCTTAAAATAGAAGCCGCAATGGTTGATACTTTAACCCATGTACCGTGATTCAATTCATTATAGATTGTATTAGATTACATGCAGTTTCATAAAATGGTCGGATTCGGATCATGATTTTTGACTTGTTTAATAAACATATTGGATTTAGGTAGATAAATTTATTGATCGTTCTTGTATTCGACCTGATCAATATTTGATCTGACCTGATCCGATGGTACCTAGCTTAAAGCTAAGCTAGCTAGAGAGACTTATGCCTTGCACTAGCTTGGCTCTTACTTGGTTCTAGCCAAGCAAGCAAGAGCCCCTTGCAAACTCCTTGCTCATCTAACATCCCTCGTAATATCTAGATTTTCTTAATATGTGACCATCTAACAACATGTTAAATATAAAAATTATTTAACCATTATTCCAATTCAAATTCTAGACCTGTTGGTATAAAATTTTTAAGAAATTGATCATGGCCCTTGTTGGCCCCTAGATTCTCTATTGGGGAGAGAAGAACGGTACGCGCATCCCTAGCATGTTTGTGCAAGTGTGTTAGACAGCCACCGATATTAATAACTAGAAAGAAGATAGGATGATTGATAGCATAGGTCCTCATGCCTTGACCTTCAGAAAATTTTACTACCATAATATTATCTGCCCAAAAGAGGAGAAGAAGGTTGCAACCAAAGTTAAAATTCTACTTTAATATCTAAGGATAAACTAAGATAACTAAAGGCAAATACAAGATAAAGATAAAGATAACAATGGGTGTTTGATTGGCCAAAAAAGCTTTCTTATAATTACATCCTAGTATTTATACATAAACTTGCAAACAAAATACGGTAACTACCCATATTTAGTGTGAATACTTGCCTACATCTAGACTCCACTTTTGTTGGCAGTTTCAGTAATGGTGCCACTATTCTTCTGCTTGCCATATGCCGATAATCGTTGATCCTGCATTGTTTCTAATGACTGTTCAATCCTATATCCCGATCCTTTTAGTTAGGCCAATGGAAAGATATCTATAAGGAGAAGATCGGTCTAACTCGATAGCAGTCTTCACTTCGTCTCTTTAACGATTGTTCAATCTATCCATGTTTGTCAAACTGCTTCTCAATTACTCATCATGTTCCTCAAGCCAAATTGGATGATGTCAAAGCTTCGATCTCTAGGTTCTTTGCCTAGGTACTTGGTTGGAGATTTTTTTCGATTCAAAATTTTCCTTTGCTTTGTTTTATCCAGTACTGCCACCTGTACAATTATTCTTGGGTGTCAGAATGTAGCATAAACAATATCTCCCTCCTCCCATCAGCCATTAATCAAGATGGTGATGCAATATATGACATATCCATACATTGTGAACCCTAACACCCAAGCATTAGAAATAAATATGTCTTTCGAGATTCTCATATTCTCCGGACATTTCATCCTTTTGATTGTGATTCTAGCTGATACACCTCCCTTTGGATAGGGTATAACTAGAGTTACGATAGAAGAAGTTAAAGTGAATTTGTACTCAACAATCAATCCTATTTTATTTTCAATTATCTTTATATTAGCCTTATTTTATCTAAGTCTTAGGTTACCAATGGAGTTGTGCTTGCTTCAAATTCTTTTAATTTCCAGGACACCCTTTAGCATGCATCATTGCACTTGCATATATATATATATATATATATATATATATATATATATATATATATATATAGATGCAATAAAACTGTAACATTTTGATTATAAACATGGCCATTGCGGATGAAGAGTCTATTTCAAGGGACCTGTTGGACCGTCCATTTTGAATACTGGAGGACCAACCCTATTGAACGGCCGTGATCCCCCGGTCATCTGTGCCCCACAAATTCTGGAATTCTCCGATAAACATGTTTACCGTACTTGACCGTTCTCTCCCCGAATTCCCGCTGCGAATCCACGGCACCATAAATAAATAAATAAACTTCCACTAAAAATATCCCACCCGTAAAACATGTGGTCCTCTTTCGTCCAAATATTTTTTGATAACAACCCTGTCCCCAGTGGTGGAGGGAAGCCCAATCCCACTATTTTATAGTTTGTGGTGTATGGACATAACACGTGTCATCACGACGAGCCAGAGGCGGCAATCGGCGCTGACGTGTCGACAGCCGTAACGAAAGTTCCCCCGTTCCCTGTCTCTGCCGCTTTTATTCCACGACTCTTGGCCGTCGTTCCTCCCAATTTTTAGCGGTACTAGATATTTTAGAAATTCTCTTTCCCAATATGCCCCTCATACCTCACTAGAAAAAAAAATAAAACCTAATTTAATTTATTTTTTTCGTGGAAAAAAAAGGAAAAGAAGGGGGCGAGGAGAACCTCACACGCGTAGCAACCTGCACTGGGCCCCTCGCTGCTGAAGCATGTTCGATTCAAGTCATAAATTTACACCCATGGTTATCCACGTGTGAGTACGTCATCCCAACACTACTTCAGTTGCCAGCAGACCAGTAGCACTTCCACCAGCAGCATCCAAACATGGGTCATCCGGTCTTCGAATTTAATCGATGCTCGCGCGTTTCGAACTTGAACCATCTTGGTAGAAGACAAGCCCCGTTCCCACTAGGCTACCACTTCGGTGGTAAAACCTAATTTTTAGAGGACGTCATACAGTTATTACATAAGTGTGTTGTTTTTCAGGCTGCCTATGTGTTTCGGAAAGCGAACATAGCTGCTGACTGGGTCGTCTTTTTTGCCGCTCATCATTCTAAAGAGATTTTTTGGACTTGCTATTTATCCGTTTTTCTACTGTTATGGTGTATTTTTAGCTCTTGACTTTATAGGTAATGCTCACGCGAAATTAGCATGAGCGGCCTGTTAAAAAAAAAGAGAGCCTTATATTAATTTATTTATCCCGGACGGTAAACCAAGAGCCGGAATTAAAAAGCGGGAAGGTCGGGGCAACGCTGGGGCCACGGGACCGGGGATCGTGCAACGCCAGCCACAAGTAACGAACGGGTTCTCGACTTTTCCATGGAAAAGGACCCGAAAAGAGCGAAGAAGAAAAAAAAGCACTTCTGACGTGGCGGCATCGCCCTTTTTTTCCTCCCCTTCCCGGAGGGGATAAAAGGCACCCTCATTTGATCTAGAAATGTTTAAATAAGAGAAGGATAATGTGGCGAGTGGCTATTGGACTGGTCCACTGGGACTGCATCTAATAATTAGACCTTCTCGTTTCCTTTTCTCGGCCTCAAACTCAATAACCCACCTGGTTCCGTTGCTCCCCCTCTTTCGTGTCCCTCTCCCTCTCCCCTCTTTTTCTTTCTTGCTCCAAAATTTTCCCAAATCTTGGAAGGAAGGAAGTATAGGAATCAAGGATTGGATTCTGGACCGAAATCGCAGTGGAACACGAGGTCTGGATTTCGGACCCCCGGACCATCTTTCTGATTTTGGAGAGGTATTTGCCAGTTTTTATTCGTGGTGCTTGAGAGAAAGCAGCTCATTTTTCTGTCATTTTTGGCATGCTTTTTTGTTTCCTCCTTTCAAGGTGCTAGAGTTGGAATGCTCTTGTTGATCTTTTCTTTCAGTATTGAAAAGAAGCTTGTAAGGATTTAATTAGGTTCTATTTTCGTTTTATGTGCTTTTCCCCATGTTTAGATTTATTGGAGTATGAATCTTTAAAGGATTGGATATATTACTTACCAAAATATGGATTGGATGGATTTGAAGTGTTTTTTTCCCCTCCTCCCAAAAATAAGGAATGATGCTTAATTCTGTGATGAAAGCAGAAACCATTGATTCTGGTTGGCCTTGATTTTCAGAAACGTCTTGGGATGAGCTGCATGTGGATTTGGAGGCTTTGATGTGAATAATTATAGCGTTTTGGGAGCTGATACAACAGGAGATACAGTTGAAAGATCGAGGAGTTTAGCGGTTAATTATATGCTGTGGAGAAAGGGAGTTGGAAGGAAGAATTCAAACAGGTGGAAGCAAAGGTTGGTGGATTTCCGTTCTACGGAGTGAGCTTCAAGATCCTAAAGTGACAGAATCTGTAGCGATGGATATTCAGGTATATATTATATTACCTACAGGTGGTGCCTCTTTTTCCTGTTTTTCTGCTTTATTTTTCTGAGTTCCTTATAGTTGTAAATTGCAGAAATAATTCTTTTATCTCTTTTCGTTGTCTTGATGAAAACAGGTTTGGCCTCCTGGCCTAAAATCTATCCAAAGAATGGGAAAAAAAAGAAATGTTTATTTTCTCTGAATTTGGGATTGATTATGCGGTATCTTTATATGGCTATTTACTTGTAGGATTTTGGCTGGTTCAGGAGCAATAATTTTGTTGCCTATTTTTTCATGAGGTTTGTAAATAAGAGAGTGGGCTTTCGCACAATGGTAACATTGTTTCATTGGGACCTAGATGCCATGGGTTCGAAATATTAAAACCCTGCAGTGGTGGAGCCTCATGCACTAGGATGCCCTTTCTCATGAAATTTGTAACCCAGTATATGTGTCATGAAAATTGTATTGGCTCTACTAAATTGAATTTTGGAACTGAATCATCTGCAGAAATATCTATATAGTTGCTTTATGGAAAAAAAAAGGGAAAAAGAGAAAATGAAAGATGCTACCTTTTTTTTTTGCTAGGAAAGATGCTAGCTTTTAACATGATTAGCTAATATGGAAACTTTGGACATGTCTTTTCAGTACAGTTACATGATTCCATTTTTATGTGGAGGTTGAGTGTCATATAGAATATCTTTTTAATAGTCTAAGACAAGATGTTTGTTCACTTGTACTTTTAGAGGTTGAAGTGATGATTGAAAGAAGGGCAGAAGACATTCAAGTAGCTTAGCTCTATCTTAATTTAAAAATGATTGTTAACTAGTCTAAATGTCAAAATTTTGTGTTTTTGGGTGATTGCTCATAACCATAATAGGCTAAGTTTTCCAGAAGACATAGATGTGAATCTATATTTGTTGAGGAATAGTCCAACACCGGAAGTGCTAGGGACCCTAGTGGCGTTTAGGCACCCATGGGCCTGCCTGCCTATGAACTCAAGTTTTTGGAGTCGGACTTTATCATATTAATTTTTATATCTCTAATGTGTATTATTATAGTTTTATGAAAGATATATAGGGCACTGAATATCTATATCAAGATAATTTGATTTAAATGCTGGGTCTATTTAACGTAAACAATTTGGGTGTTTTTTTTTTAGGGAAAAACTGAAAGCACAAATCCCAAGCCCGCATGTGAGCCCAATGATCAAATGCATGTGGATGTCAAAGCTAAATCTACATGCGGCCTTCAGTCGAACGAAGTGACTTCATATGGGGATGAACTTATCCATAAGGTATCTTCCATTTCCTAGTTGTGCAAATCATTTTGTAATTGAAGTTTTGGTTTCTTTCCTTTCGTAACTTATGTTTCTCCTATTCTTTTCTTTAGGTAAGGAAACCATACACGATAACAAAACAGCGAGAGAAGTGGACTGAAGAAGAACACAAGAAGTTTCTCGAAGCTCTACAACTGTATGGGCGTGCCTGGCGTCGCATTGAAGGTAAGTAGTGAATTTCTTTTCTTTTCAAATGAAATGTTTATTGGTCTTATCTCTTGATATTGTTCCTGACTTACAACCTACTTGCAGAATACATAGGCACCAAGACTGCAGTTCAGATTCGAAGCCATGCTCAGAAGTTTTTCTCCAAGGTCCATTGCCCTTCCTCCAGTAACCATTTCTCCACCATTTTTTGTCCATGGTTGGTCTTACTTGATTAATGAAGTAAGATCATTCATGGAGATGAGCATAACAGATGTTCATGCACCGTCTGCCCAGCTCAATGCTGGCTTTTCTCTTTAATCACATTGTGATACTTTCTGGTCCAGGTGGTGCGAGAGTCAACTGGTAACAGTGCATGTACCTTGCAGCCTATTGAGATACCTCCTCCCCGACCAAAGAGGAAACCATTGCACCCATATCCTCGTAAGCTGGGCCATTCATCCAGCAAGCGAATCCCAATTCTGAAACAACTGGAGAAGCCTTCATTGCAGATCCCCTCTGCCAATGAACAGGAGAATGGATCACCAACATCTGTCCTATCTGCAATTGGATCAGATACCTTAGGCTCATTTTTTTTTGAATCCCCCAAACAGTTGTACATCACCAGTTGCATCTGCTGCTGAATCAAATGAGCAAGTCAATGGAGGTCAGTCACCAACCTTGTCAGTTGGAGAGGAGAACCTTGCTGCTGAATCAAATAAGTTTCAATTACCAGCCTCAGGGGCCGTTGCGTTGACTATAGGAGAACAACCTGCAGAAGTAATCTCTTACAAGCATAGAATTCC
>NW_024069249.1:0-57436 GCF_009389715.1 Phoenix dactylifera
AGAGTATAATAACTTTGCGAAGTGGCAAGGTTATTGACCGACCTATTGTGGAGTGATTGATTAAAACCCCATTTGATTTTGATGAGCTCAAAGCATTTGAGTATATCTTGTGATTACTAATGAATTCAATTGAGTGTTTCAGTGAAAATCCTGTCCAAGTGTTTCTAGACTTGGTTCATAGTATTTTGGATAAGTTAAGAAGTCTGCATGAACCAATGTCTGAGACTCGAGTCGACTCCCGAGTATCACGAGTCGACGCCAAGCGTATCAAGTTCACTGGCACGAGCTCGAGTCGACTCCAGATCAGTACGAGTCGACTCCGACTGAGAACAGACAGAAGGACAGAAAGCTTCAACTCAGAAACTGTCAACGAGTCGACTCCCGAAGTGCGCGAGTCGACTCCAATGTTCAACGAGTCGACTCCAGGGTAGCAAGAGTCGACTCCAAGAGAAACACAAAGAAAAGTCAGAGAGCAGTTTTCGGATCTGAGATTCGAGTCGACTCCAGTGGAACGCGAGTCGACTCCGATGGTTGGCAGATCGACTCCAAAGAAGGTAAGAGTCGACTCTCAGAGGAACACAAAGAAAAAGTTAGAGAACGATTTTCGGACTCTGAGATTCGAGTCGACTCCCGCAGTACGCGAGTCGACTCCGAGACTGAGCGACCATCAACAGACAGAAGACCATGTTACTGCCTCTGAGATTCGAGTCGACTCACAGACAGCTCGAGTCGACTCCGAGACAAGCTTCACGTCAAAAGGCAGAAGACCAACTTTCGAAAACTGAGAGCCGAGTCGACTCCAAGGAAGTTCGAGTCGACTCCAAGACTGGATGAGCCAAAAGACAGAAAATCGGGGAGTTCGGGCTCTGAGATTCGAGTCGACTCCCAGGACAGTCGAGTCGACTCGAGTGGACAAAATTCAAATTTGGATCCACGGACTTCAGTGGATGAGCCGACTCCAAAATTGCCACGTCAGCTCCAGAAGTTGGCGAGTCGACTCCAGGTCAAGACGAGTCGACTCCCAGTCAAGACTGCAACTTTAATTCAAATTTGGAACAGTTGCCGAGTCGACTCCGGAAAAGCGTGAGTCGACTCCTGCTACAGCCGAGTCGACTCCTGATCGCGCGAGTCGACTCCAACCCACCAACGGTCATATTGTCAGGCTGCGCAGAGTGTGCAGAACGGCCAGAAAAAGCAGAGTAACGGCTAGTTTCCGTGGGGGTTGGCTTAAATAGCCATAGAGGACTGTAGCAAGGTAGAGAATAGACATTCCACTCTAAGCATTCAAGTTTTCAAGCTCTCCAAGTGCTCTTAAACGAAAAAGGGGAGATTTGCATTTACTGCTCCAACAACTTCTTCCCAACAATCAAAGCTTCCTCCTCCTGCATTCAAGTCGACCACTCTTTCAAGAGGAGACCGGAGTTCCAGAAGCCATACCTCTTCACCAGCTTAAAAGCGTTTGAGGGCTTCTAACTCCTTTACGATTATATTGTTTTAAATCTGCTTTTTGAGAAGCTATTTTCTGTTTTCTTCTATCTCTTGTATTTACTTGATTCAATCGGGGGATTGAATCAAGGGGTTTAAGGTTGGTTGGTGAGCCAAGTTAAAACCAACGTGTGTAAGGGTTTGATTGTGAGCCCGGAAAAACAATCGGGGTTTGGTTCTAGTCGGTGAGCCTGGGAAAACCGACCGAGTTCGTTGTGAGCTCGTAAAACAACAAGTTTGGTTGTGAGCTTGCAAAACAACCGGCTGTAATCCAAGGAGGTTATAGTGAAATTCCCAAGTGAGACTTGGGGAGTGGACGTAGGAGCAAGGGTTAGCTCCGAACCACTATAAAACTTTGTGTTTGTAGTGCATTGTCTCTCATCTTCTTCCCCGGACACTACTCACAGCACTTAGCTTTAATTAAACAACTTGCTATAGCTTTAAATTAATCATCCACAAAGTTTTAAATATTCAAGTTAATTTAAAAACCCAATTCCCCCCCCCTTGGGTTGTCTATCTGGGCAACAAGTGGTATCAGAGCCAAAAACTCTTCCACTCAAGAGTTAAAAGATCAAAATGACAACCCCATTTGGATCTTCTCACATTGAGGGTCAGTCCACCCAAAGACCCCCTTTCTTCAATGGATCTGACTACTCATACTGGAAGGCTAGGATGAGAATATTCATCCAAGCCCAAGACTATGAGATGTGGTCCATTGTAGTAAATGGGCCCTACATCCCATCCATATACGTAGATGGTGTTAAGGTACCTAAACTAGAAATGGACTGGGATGAACATGACATGAGGAAGGCACAATTAAACTCTAAAGCAATGAATGTCTTCTATTGTGCCTTAGACCGTAATGAATTCAATAGGGTCTCTACTTGCAATTCTGCAAAAGAGATTTGGGACAGACTTGAAGTGACCCATGAGGGCACGAATCAAGTGAAAGAGTCCAAAATAAATATTTTGGTTCATAAATATGAACTATTTAAAATGGACTCTAACGAAACAATTACATGCATGTTCACTAGGTTTACTGATATTGTCAATGGCCTAAAAAGCCTTGGCAAGAACTATACTAACAGTGAACTTGTCAGGAAAATCCTTCGGTGTCTACCAAGGTCGTGGGAAGCTAAAGTGACAGCAATCCAAGAAGCTAAAGACTTGAACAAGCTTCCACTTGAAGAGCTCCTTGGATCCCTTATGACGCATGAGCTTACCATGAAACAACACAACGAGGAAGAGTCCTCCCATAAGAAAAAGGTAATAGCTTTAAAATCTACTTCTTCTAACAAGGACTTGTCTTGCAGCAGCAGCAGTGAAGAAGAAGAAGATGAGGAAGATGGTGGTGAGGCTCTTCTTGTGCGCAAGTTCAAGAAATTCATCAACCACAAGAAGTCCTATCATCAAAGGAGAGGCCCCTCAAATTCCTACCGCAAGGACAAAGGTAAGGAAAGGGAAAGTGAGGGGATCGGGTGCTATGAGTGCAAAAAGCCGGGACACATCCGAGCTGAGTGTCCCTTACTAAAGAAGAGCAGCAAGTACAAGAAGAAGAAGAAAGCCCTTGTCACCACCCTATCGGACTCCGACGCATCATCCTCATCATCGGATGAAGAACAAGAAGAGAAGGCCAATTTTTGTTTCATGGCCAACGAAAATGAGGTAACTTCTGATACGCACTATGATTTTTCATTTGATGAACTTTATGATGCGTTTAACGAACTAATGATTGAATATAAGGATGTTAATGTTAAAAACAGGGAACTAAAAGTAACTAACCAAACTTATATCCGTAAGTATGATTCTTTAATTAAGGATAAAGATGCTATTACCAAAGAAAATCTAGAACTTAAGACAAGCAACCAACTCTTAATTAAGAAAACTAGTACCTTAACTAAAGATAATGAAAAACTAACTAAGGAACTTTCAGAACTCAAAAACCATAAACAAGTCTTAAACAAGGATCTAACAAAAGAACTAAATGATCTAAAAGCCGAAAATCAAACATTAACTAAAGAACTTAACAAATACAAACCCTTAGTTGAAAAATTCACATATAGTTCTGAAAAGTTAAACATGATACTTAACAGTCAACGAGCCGTATTTAATAAAGTGGGTTTAGGGTATAAACCGAAAAATAAACAAAAACTTCTTAGTAACTTCTTTGTCAAAGCTGGAGAAAATAAAACTAAGAAAATGATCTGTTTTTGTTGTGGAAATATAGGACATAAGGCAAATACATGTGACTATAGGAAAAGGAAAACTAAAAGAAAGATTAAAAGGGTATGGGTTCCAAAAGGAACCAACTTGACTAACCATGAAGGACCCAAGAAAACTTGGGTACCTAAGATGACATGATTTGCTTGTGTAGGAGTGTCTTGCAGCCAAGGTCAACAAAAATTGCTGGTATTTGGATAGTGGCTGCTCAAGGCACATGACGGGTGATAAAGACCAATTTTTCACCCTTGAAGCTAAGAAGGGAGGTGCTGTGACGTTTGGAGACAACAACCAAGGTCACATCATTGGTATTGGTAAAGTTCAAATCACCCCTTCTACTTTTATAGATAATGTCAGATATGTTGATGGTCTTAAGCATAACTTGTTAAACATCAGTCAATTATGTGATAAAGGATATGATGTTATGTTTAAACCATCACTGTGTATTATAACAAATCCTAATGATAATAGCTTAGTTTTTAAAGGGATTAGACGTGGAAATGTATATGTTGTAGACCTAGAAGATCTTGCAAAACATAACCAATGTCTAGTTGTAAATGAAACTAAAGATAATGATGCTAGTTGGTTATGGCACCGTAAGTTAGGTCATGCAAGCATGGACACAATAACTAAATTAGTTAAAAGAGACTCCGTGATAGGTTTGCCAAAATTAAAATTTGAAAAGAACAAAATATGTGAAGCATGTCAATTTGGCAAACAATCTAGGAACTCCTGTAAATCCATAAAATGTGTCTCTACCTCTAGGCCTCTAGAATTATTACACATGGACCTATTTGGTCCAACTAGAACAACAAGTCTAGGTGGAAATAAATATGGTCTTGTTATAGTAGATGATTACTCTAGGTACACATGGGTCATGTTCCTAGTACATAAGGATCAAGCATTTTCTATGTTTAAAAAATTCCATAAGGAAGTAACAAATGCTAGAGAGTCTTCAGTCATAGCCATTAGAAGTGACCATGGTACCGAATTCGAAAATCAATTATTTGACGAATTTTGTAGTAAAAAGGGGATAACCCATAATTTTTCTGCACCTAGGACACCACAACAAAATGGAGTTGTGGAAAGGAAGAATAGAACTCTAGAGGAAATGGCTAGAACGATGTTATGTGAAAGTAACCTCCCTAAGTACTCTTGGGGAGAAGCCATTAATACTTCTTGCCATATATTAAATAGAGTTTTATTAAGACCCATTATAAAGAAAACACCTTATGAACTGTGGAAAAACAGAAAACCAAAAGTTAACTATTTTCATGTTTTTGGATGTAGGTGTTTTGTACATAATAATGGAAAAGATAATCTAGGGAAATTTGATCCTAAATCTGATGAAGGAATATTCCTAGGTTATTCTACAACTAGTAAAGCCTATAGAATCTTTAATAAAAGAACCCTAGTTATAGAAGAATCTATACATGTTGTTTTTGATGACTCTAGTGACATCTCATCTAGTAAGAAGGTTAATTTTGATGATGATATTGAAATACTTGAAGAAAAGATAGATGAGATGGGATTACAAGATGATAATCAAAAGTTGATTGAAGGAGAATCGTCAAACCAAGAGCCTATAGTGGATCATGGGCTAGCTAAAGCTTGGAGGTATGCTCACGGGCATCCTAAGGAACTAATTCTAGATGATCCATCACAACCGGTTAGGACTAGAGCATCCCTTAGGAATTTGAATAATCATCTAGCTTTTGTTTCACACTTTGAGCCCAAACATATAGAAGAAGCCGAAAATGATGTAAATTGGATAAATGCAATGTAAGAAGAACTAAATCAATTTACTAGAAACAAGGTTTGGGATCTAGTGGAGAGACCTTCTGAATATCCAATTATAGGTACTAAATGGATATATAAAAATAAGCTAGATGAAAATGGAATTGTTATAAGGAATAAGGCTAGACTAGTAGCAAAGGGTTATAATCAAGAAGAAGGCATAGATTTTGATGAAACCTTTGCTCCCGTAGCTAGACTTGAGGCAATTAGACTTCTATTAGCATATGCATGCTCTAAGGACTTCAAACTATATCAAATGGATGTAAAGAGTGCTTTTCTAAATGGGTTTATTAATGAGGAGGTGTATGTAGAACAACCTCCTGGTTTTGAAAATCATCAATACCCTAATCATGTGTATAAACTGAACAAAGCACTTTATGGACTAAAACAAGCACCTAGAGCATGGTATGAGAGACTTAGTAAATTTCTATTAGAACATGAATTCTCTAGGAGAAATGTAGATACAACATTATTTCTGAAAAAGAAAAATAAGGATATGTTATTAGTACAGATTTATGTTGATGATATCATTTTCGGTGCTACTAACAATCGCCTCTGCGAGGAATTTGCTGATTTGATGCAGAGTGAGTTTGAGATGAGCATGATGGGAGAGCTGAACTACTTCCTCGGGCTTCAAATCAAACAATCTGAAGGAGGCATCTTCATTAATCAAGCAAAATATATCAAGGAGATGCTCAAGAAGTTTGATATGGAGGGAAACAAGTCAATCAGCACCCCCATGAGCTCATCATGCAAGTTAGACCAAGATGAATCAGGTAAATCTGTAGATCAAAAACTTTATAGAGGTATGATAGGTTCTTTACTGTATCTGTTGGGAACCCGCCCATGCCGCTGATATTTCAAAAATTTTTCAGATGGCAGCGGAATCGGCATGCACGGGTTCGACGTTCATCGCATGAACGTTGTTTCGAGACCTTTCGTAATTAGGTAAGAATTAAAACTTTTAAAACTATTAGAAAGATCAAATCTTCACCTTGCGCGGGTAGATGATCACCGCAAATCTGAATTCGTGGTTTTGGAAGAGGGTTCGCTTGAAGCCGTTCAAACGTCCGGCCTCTACGGGTATCCACACGAAGCAGGATCCGATCCAAGCTCTCTATCTCACCGGGGTGCTAGTTCCCTTGCAAAGATAGCTTTTGATGGCTGATCTCCTCTCTTTCTTTCAACTCATGAATGTACTTGAGAGGAGGAAGAAGAAGGAAGAAGAAGAGGACGAAGCAAGGCCCCTGCAGCCTACTTTCTTTTCCCTGCGTTGGAAGGAGGAAAGGAGGAAGAGGAGGGCGCCATGGCTTCTTTTTCCCTTCTTCTTGCTGGCGGCTGAACCAAGGAAGGGAGAGGGTGGCCACGTGATGGAGAGGAGGGGGATTCCTATTTTCATTAGGTCAGCCCCCAAGAGTCCTCCTTTTATAACATCTAGGGCTCCTACAAGTTAGGAGCCCTTGATGTATTACCAAGAGGGGCGCCGGCCCCTCTTGTTGCCGCACCAAGAGATCCAAGGAGGAGGGGCGTGAGCCCCTCCCTCTCATGTTGCCCTAATCCTCATCTAATGAGGATTGGGAGGCCCTAATGTGGTTTAGCCTTAATCCCATTAGGCTTAGCCCAAGGGTGAACCAATTTGGATCCAATCTAGGCTAGTCCTAATCCAATTAGGACTTGAATGAACCATGACTCAATTGAACTCTTCAATCCTAATCCAATTAGGAGTCATGTTGATTCATTAGATTAATAATTAATTTAGACTTAAGGAATCCTAATCCAATTAGGATGTATTTAATTTTAGTCCTAATCCAATTAGGACTCTATTTGAATCCGAAGTCCTAATCCAATTAGGATTTCTAGGAATCCTACTCCAAGTAGGAATCCAATTTTAATTCAAAATTCCTAATCTCATTAGGATTGTAGGAATCCTATTTTAAGTAGGAATCCCAGTCCTACTCCAACTAGGATTCCCAGTCCTAATCCAATTAGGACTCTAGGA
This sequence comes from Phoenix dactylifera, assembly GCF_009389715.1. Taxonomy (NCBI): domain Eukaryota; kingdom Viridiplantae; phylum Streptophyta; class Magnoliopsida; order Arecales; family Arecaceae; genus Phoenix; species Phoenix dactylifera. The sequence continues at coordinate 7,502 of NW_024069249.1, forward strand.
ATCCTACCCGAAGTAGGACTCTTGTTTCAAGTCCAATTAATTAATTCCCTTTGTTTCTTTCTTCAACTTCTTATCAATCAAATTGATTACTTGTGATTCCTAATCACGATTTCAACCATCAGATCGGTCAATACTTCTAGTGTGTGTGACCCCATAGGTTCTATTCTGACTGGTAGTGAGATATATTGTGATCTCTATCTCAATATCATTGAAAACTCCTTTCAATGGGTTGGAACGATTCCAACTCAACTCATTAGGGTTTATCGATCATCAAGATAATCCCTATGAGTCCCACCATCCACCAGTGACACCTAGCAGCATGTAGTGGCTACCCAGCAGAATGGAATGATGAACCTCTAGGTGCAGTTAACGTGTGATACAGTCCTACTATCGTGGATCCCTACAGGACGGAGGTCATGGACAACTCGTCAAACCCCATCGTCTGTCATATGTCAAGATTTATTCGACTCGAGTTCGATAGTGGAAAACTCTTTTTTCACTTTATATTACTGCCCTGGCCAAGGTCTTAGAACTCAGTCTAACAAATCACATAGGATCACTCCTCTTCTATCAAGGTCGATAGATTCCTTATAGGTGCATACCCTACTCCTACAGTGAACTTACTGCAGCCAATCTACACTGCATGGACCCATATGGCTAGAGACCATGTATGTGTGCAGTCAAACTACAATAACCTCACTGTGAGTAGCCGAAGCACCGCAGGTCAAAGGACCAGTCACACTACTGCAACATCAAGCAAGTCACTGACGAGTGGATAGATATCCAAGTGACTTCTTGTCTTGGTCACGCTCAGTACCCTTGTTCTCTAACAAGCACCTACACTATCACTTCAGTGTCCCTACACTGTGGACTCAAGTCTCGTCCATCCAGAAGGAAAGTGATCTGTGCACTGATCGGATCGATCACCGTCCTCGTGATGATCCATTGATCAGGAGCATTTAGAAATTAATCACCAATGATACATGCCTTAAATTCTCAACTCTTGAGAATATGTATCATCATCTTATTAATTTCTTGGACGATTCATAGACACATAAATAATATGAATGAAAAGATGCCTTTTATTTATTCAATAATAAATAGTCAAGTACAAAATTATGTCCCTAGAATCAACAATGTGTCAGCCAAATTGGCTTCTAGGGCATACATCTAACAGTATCTTACTGCAAGTAGGCCTGATATTATGTTTAGTGTGTGCATGTGTGCTAGATATCAGGCTAATCCTAAAGAATCACACCTAGCTGCAGTTAAGAGAATCTTTAAATACTTAATTGGAACTAAGAACATAGGACTGTGGTACTCTAAAGAATCTAGCCTAAACTTAATAGGGTACACAGATTCAGACTTCGCTGGATGTAAGCTAGATAGAAAAAGTACCAGCGGGTCCTGTCAATTTCTAGGAGAAAACCTAATCTCATGGTTTAGCAAGAAACAAAACTCGGTTGCATTATCCACTGCAGAAGCTGAATATGTTGCAGCCGGAAGTTGTTGTGCTCAAATCTTATGGATTAAACAACAATTAGAAGATTATGGCATTAAACAAGATAAAATCTCCATTAATTGTGATAACACAAGTGCCATAAATCTCACTAAAAATCCAATTCAACACTCAAGAACTAAACACATTGAGATAAGACATCACTTCATAAGAGATCATGTATTGAATGGTGATGTGTTACTCCAATTTGTGTGTACTGATAATCAATTAGCAGACATTTTTACAAAATCCCTAAGTGAAGAGAGGTTTAGTGTGCTTAGAAGGGGATTAGGAGTGATTGATCCATCCTAGTGGGAGTTTTTCACTAGATTAATTGATTTTGATGATTAGAATGAGGTTAAAATAGAGTTTCTATACAGTGATCATCAAATCAGTCCTTAATTAGCTGATTTTTCCTCATTTGGCACGATTATGACATGTTTTTTAGGTGCGTGCCAAGGTTAGAGACGACTCGAGTAAGTTTCAGAGCCGGCTCCTAAGGGGGAGTTGACTCGCACATTTGCGGGAGTCGACTCGCAAAGTTGGCAGCTGAGGGGGAGTCGACTCGCACAATGTCGGGAGTCGACTCGAAGTCTACATGCGCTAACAGAGAGTCGACTCGCGCATATTCTGGAGTCGACTCGAGGTCGAGTCGACTCGCGACTCAGGGGAGTCGACTCGCAGTCGGGATCCGACTTTTTAACCCTAGGGTTGTCGTTTCGCAAACACTTTTCCTCAAGCCGCCACTGTTCACAAAGCCCTAGAGCCGACTCCTAGGTCATCCCCGATCGTCTCCAAGCCCTTTTCCCGTCGATTCTTCGCCGGACATTGAGTTTCCGTCCGTTCCTAGGTCATTTCCGGTCCGTCCCGAGCTTCCTCTGTCGGTCCTTCACCGTCCTCTAGGTATTTTTCTTCCCGTTTAGGTCAAGATGCCTCGTAAGACCGTCGTTAGGAAGAGGTCCCGTCCCGAGGCCGGTCCCGAGCGGCGCTCCAAGGCGCGGCACGATCCCGCGAGGCAACCACCTCCGGATCGTTCCCCGCCTAGGGTGGTTCTTGTTAGGCCGTTGGCCGGGAAGGCCGTCACCTCCGGGAGGTTTGTCGATTTCGACTATCTCTCCCGGGAGGGGTTCACCATAGGCGATAGGCTTAGAGCCCAGGGCCTAGAGTACTTCCTCACCTTGGACCTTCCCACCTATCCTGGCCTAGTTCAAGAGTTTTACAGTACCGTCCATCGAGGAGATGGAGGTATTGAGGGCACGGTAGTAGGTGTCCCGTTGCGTGTCACAGAGGACCTCATTGCCCATATCCTTCACCTTCCATTAGTAGGGGTGGCTCCCGCACACCCTGAGGATAGAGTTGCGGCCCTTACGGTCGTCTTAGGGCATCCACCTCAGTCCCCCCTAGATGAGGTATCTGCTAGCTCCCTTCCTATTGAAGTGAGAATCCTTTTGAGCATTCTGTCCAGGTCCATCTTCCCTAAGACAGGGAGATTTGATTTTGTGAATGAGAGGGACTTAGCTATTATGTCTTATATCCTTCAGGACACCCCGATCAACTTTCCAAAGCTCATTTATAGGTATATGTGTGAGCCCCTAGATAGACCTAGGCTCTCACTCCCATACGGGATGTTATTCACTCTTCTTTTTAGGCAGTACGAGATTTCCATTCCTGAGAGGGAACCCTCTCGTGCCTTGCGATGGACTGATCGCTTATGTACGGGGACTATGCACAGGATGGGGTTTCGGAAGAGAGAAGGGAACTGGGTTAGGAAGTCCACTCTCACTGCTCAGACCACCAGACCATCACCCAGTCCTGAGCCAGATTCAGACTACCCAGACCTTCCAGACCATCCAGACCTCCCATCCACTCCTCCTGCTCCTACCACCTCTGCCGGACCTTCCTCCTCAGTTCCACCATCTATGGAGGTCCGTATTGATACAGAGCAGCTCCGGGAGCTGCGGCAGGAGATCGTCCGAGATCTGAAGGACGAGCTGCTTCGGGAGATCCGCGGCTCGGTGCCTGCTCCCTCTTCTGCGCCCACTTCCTTTGCCCTGGTCCCTTTCTTGACAGCCGTGACTGACATGACGGCTCATGTACGGGAAGAGATCTACAATATCCGGAGTTTGGTCCAGGCCCAGTTCCATAGCATGAGTGAGGTCACGAGCTCCACTCGACAGATGCGAGAGGAGATAGGTCGTGACATGCACACCACCACCGAGGGGGCCGAGCGCTTGTCGAATGTACTCATCGACAAGCTGGACGCACTACAGACATCGGTGACTGGACTTCAGGCGTCGGTGACAGAGCTCTCCACTACACATAGCAGAGCCACCACGTCTATTATCACGCAGCTCGGACATGTGACAGATGCAGTCACCCTCCTCATGGAGCAGAGCCGATTGAGAGGAGGAGCACCATCCTCCAGAGGAGGTGCCACATCCTCGAGAGAAGGAACCACACCCTCCAGAGGAGGAGATGCATCCTCGAGAGGGGGAGCTTCATCCTCGAGGAGGACATAGATGTGTTTGAGTTGTGGTTTGTCTTGCTTTGCTTTACTTATTGTATTCTCACATGTATTCACATTCATATCAATACAATGAGTAGACATTTTATCTTCAATTATGTGCCATTTGATGATTGGTTGTGCCATTGATTGTGTGTGATTACCTCCTTTTTGGTATGATGACAAAAAGGGGAAGAAATATGTATAAAATATGTAAAAAGGGGGAGAATCTGAATTTTAATCAAGCTAAATCATTAATGACATATAAGCCGAACAATTGATTGCATAATATGAAGGCTTATATAATTCCAAATGAAAGGGGGAGCTTTAACTCCGAAATTTAATGTTTCACTCCTTTCAAACTTGGATAAATTAAATTATCAGACATTTGAATTCATTTATGGATTTTACTTCATTGTTTTATGAGCAATTCACTTTACATATACTCAAAGTTTTGTCATCATCAAAAAGGGGGAGATTGTGGAGTGATTGATTAAAACCCCATTTGATTTTGATGAGCTCAAAGCATTTGAGTATATCTTGTGATTACTAATGAATTCAATTGAGTGTTTCAGTGAAAATCCTGTCCAAGTGTTTCTAGACTTGGTTCATAGTATTTTGGATAAGTTAAGAAGTCTGCATGAACCAATGTCTAAGACTCGAGTCGACTCCCGAGTATCACGAGTCGACTCCAAGCGTATCAAATTCACTGGCACGAGCTCGAGTCGACTTCAGATCAGTACGAGTCGACTCCGACTGAGAACAGACAGAAGGACAGAAAGCTTCAACTCAGAAACTGTCAACGAGTCGACTCCCGAAGTGCGCGAGTCGACTCCAATGTTCAACGAGTCGACTCCAGGGTAGTAAGAGTCGACTCCAAGAGAAACACAAAGAAAAGTCAGAGAGCAGTTTTCGGGTCTGAGATTCGAGTCGACTCCAGTGGAACGCGAGTCGACTCCGATGGTTGGCAGATCGACTCCAAAGAAGGTAAGAGTCGACTCTCAGAGGAACACAAAGAAAAAGTCAGAGAACGATTTTCGGACTCTGAGATTCGAGTCGACTCCCGCAGTACGCGAGTCGACTCCGAGACTGAGCGACCATCAACAGACAGAAGACCATGTTACTGCCTCTGAGATTCGAGTTGACTCACAGACAGCTCGAGTCGACTCCGAGACAAGCTTCACGTCAAAAGGCAGAAGACCAACTTTCGGAAACTGAGAGCCGAGTCGACTCCAAGGAAGTTCGAGTCGACTCCAAGACTGGATGAGCCAAAAGACAGAGAATCGGGAGTTCGGGCTCTGAGATTCGAGTCGACTCCCAGGACAGTCGAGTCGACTCGAGTGGACAAAATTCAAATTTGGATCCACGGACTTCAGTGGATGAGCCGACTCCAAAATTGCCACGTCAGCTCCAGAAGTTGGCGAGTCGACTCCAGGTCAAGACGAGTCGACTCCCAGTCAAGACTGCAACTTTAATTCAAATTTGGAACAGTTGCCGAGTCGACTCCGGAAAAGCGTGAGTCGACTCCTGCTACAGCCGAGTCGACTCCTGATCGCGCGAGTCGACTCCAACCCACCAACGGTCATATTGTCAGGCTGCGCAGAGTGTGCAGAACGGCCAGAAAAAGCAGAGTAACGGCTAGTTTCCGTGGGGGTTGGCTTAAATAGCCACAGAGGACTGTAGCAAGGTAGAGAATAGACATTCCACTCCAAGCATTCAAGTTTTCAAGCTCTCCAAGTGCTCTTAAACGAAAAAGGGGAGATCTGTATTTACTGCTCCAACAACTTCTTCCCAACAATCAAAGCTTCCTCCTCCTGCATTCAAGTCGACCACTCTTTCAAGAGGAGACCGGAGTTCCAGAAGCCATACCTCTTCACCAGCTTAAAAGCGTTTGAGGGCTTCTAACTTCTTTACGATTATATTGTTTTAAATCTGCTTTTTGAGAAGCTATTTTCTGTTTTCTTCTATCTCTTGTATTTACTTGATTCAATCGGGGGATTGAATCAAGGGGTTTAAGGTTGGTTGGTGAGCCAAGTTAAAACCAACGTGTGTAAGGGTTTGATTGTAAGCCCGGAAAAACAATCGGGGTTTGGTTCTAGTCGGTGAGCCTGGGAAAACCGACCGAGTTCGTTGTGAGCTCGTAAAACAACAAGTTTGGTTGTGAGCTTGCAAAACAACCGGCTGTAATCCAAGGGGGTTATAGTGAAATTCCCAAGTGAGACTTGGGGAGTGGACGTAGGAGCAAGGGTTAGCTCCGAACCACTATAAAACTTTGTGTTTGTAGTGCATTGTCTCTCATCTTCTTCCCCGGACACTACTCACAGCACTTAGCTTTAATTAAATAACTTGCTATAGCTTTAAATTAATCATCCACAAAGTTTTAAATATTCAAGTTAATTTAAAAACCCAATTCACCCCCCCCCCCTCTTGGGTTGTTTATCTGGGCAACACCTATCCCTGAACAAACTCAAGTCACACCTGATTCTGACCCTTCCAAGACAAAAGAAAAGGATAACGAAGGAACTGAAGCACCAACATCTGCTGAAAAAATTAAATGTCCTTTTCTAGCACCATTTTTACAAAGATTAAAGCCGTTGCAAAAGCTTGAACCAAACTCTGAAATTCTTGAGCTTTTTAAGCAAGTAAAAATCAATGTACCTCTTCTTGATGCAATCAAACAAGTGCCTTCATATGCAAAATTTTTGAAAGATTTGTGCACTGTCAAGCATCGGTTAAATGTCAAGAAGAAGGCATTTCTGGCTAAAAATGTGAGTGCGATTTTACAGCATAACATTCTCCCTAAATATAAGGATCTAGGTTGCCCAACTATCTCGTGCATCATTGGCAATTTTAGGATTGAGCGAGCATTGCTAGATTTAGGAGCGAGTGTGAACTTGTTGCCATATACGGTATATGAGCAACTCGGTTTGGGTGAGTTGAAACCAACAACTATCACCTTACAATTAGCTGACAGGTCAGTGAAGGTCCTTAGAGGGATTATCGAAGATGTGTTGGTCCAAGTAGACAAGTTCTATTTTTCTGTCGACTTTATCGTACTGGACACACATCCGGCTTCCAATTCACCATCTCAGATTTTGGTCATCTTAGGACGTCCATTCCTTGCAACTTCTAATGCATTGATCAATTGTAGGAATGGGGTCATGAAGCTTTCTTTTGGCAATATGACCTTGGAACTGAACGTCTTTAGTATAGGCAAACAACCCAGTGATCATGAAGAAAGTAAAGAGGTTGAATGGGTTGAAACCATTGCGGAAGAATATCTGTTAAAGGAAACATTTTCTGAATCGGCTGACAATGGTTTAATAGATTGGTGTTCTGAAGGTACTACTGATGTGGTCCCACTTGTTTTGGATAATTTGGATGTCATGATGGTCAATGGGTGGAGACCGAGAATAGAGAAATTCGAGCAGTTGCCCTTACAGGGGACAAAAATTGTACAATCTCGAAAACAAGCACCCATACTTGAGCTGAAACCCTTACCAAGGGAACTCAAGTATGCCTTTCTTGGACCCGATAACACTTTTCCCGTAATTATCTCGACTGAGCTCGATAATGATCAAGAAGGATAATTACTTATGGTCCTAAAGAGTCATAAAGAAGCGCTTGGATGGTCGATTGCAGACTTAAAGGGGTTAATAACCCTTTGATTTGCATGCATCGGATATATTTGGAGAATAATGCGAAAACCACAAGGCAAATGCAGCGTAGGCTGAATCCTACAATGAGAGACGTGGTTAAAACAGAAGTTCTTAAGTTGCTTGATGAGGGTATTATTTACCCGATTTTCGACAGTAAGTGGGTGAGTCCTACTCAAGTCGTGCCCTAGAAAGCAGGTCTGACGGTAGTCGAAAATGAGCAGGGTGAACTAGTCCCAACTCGTGTTTCGACGAGTTGGCGCATGTGTGTTGACTACCGAAAATTGAATTTGGTCACTAGGAAAGATCACTTTCCCCTACCCTTCCTAGACCAAGTTTTGGAAAGAGTTGCAGGACACAATTTCTATTATTTTCTCTTATTTGGGATGAATGCAGGTCAAGTCAAACTTATTTGGGATGATCCCTGAATCCAAATCATATGCACCCCGCAAATCAAGACCCTCTGATTCAGTCACCCAACTCTTTTTCCACATGATCCGATTTTAATAAAATCTCTTCAATTATTTGTTTCTTATATCTCAAAGTATATCATCTAATTGCACGGATCTCAAAGCCTCAACCCATCCTTATTCCATCTCTAAACACAACCCCCAGCTCCTCTCCGTTGACAAAACAACTTAACTTCTCATATCCCCTTCATTACCGTTCAGTATTTATCAACAAATCCCAAGCCTTATCCAAAGATCCCCTGCTCCCCAGCTTCCTCAGCTTCATCCTCCCGTGACCCACGATAAGATCCAGCTCCTCCCAGCCAAGTCCCAGCGTCCAAACCAACCGTTTCCAGCCATCGTCCAAGCTTCTCCTTCGCATTGAACAGATCAGGCCATATCCCATGATCTTCGCATCCAGCATCTAAGCCTATCTTGTCGACTTCCTCCATGCTTCGGTCATCCAAGATCTTCATTCCTTCCGCAACCCTTGCTTCGGAACAGAGTCCGAGTCTTCATCGATCCAACCACCCACGGATCTGTCTACCCTCCATGGATAGCTCCAAATCTCAGCAAAACCAGCCAACCGTGGGTGATCTCCCGCTTCCAACGAACAGGGCTCTGTTAAACTAAATCCAAACCAGCAGCATCCATCCATGAATCCGATTCCAACCACTGCCAGCAGTTCCCCTATTACGAGTATCCCATTTGCATCTTCCCGAATGAATCCCAACCATTTCCTTCCGTGAACTAACTCATATCTTTCCCAACAGCATCTTAATCTTATCATGATCCCATGCTTTCGTGATCCCTTCCCTTCATCCACGTCAAAAGGAATCCCAAGTAAATCAGCTTCCCATGTCTTCCGAAGCTCCTGCATCCCAAACCGATCAGTTCTTCATCTAACTGGATCACTTCAAATCTACCTCCCGAGATAATTGTATCCCAAACAACTTCATCCCTTGGATTAACAGCTTTGAACTTCATCATGTTCTCCTCATCTTCCCGAATCCTTTGCGATTGAGCTTCATCTCCCAACCGTGAACATTATCCGAACATTATCATCCCCTGTTTCGAAAACGGAACAGAGGATCATCCTGATCCTCTTCTTCAAAACAAAGCTTCACCGTTCCAGCTCCTTCCGCATCCGAGATCTTCTCCGCAGCAGTTGCAGCTCATATCTTCCTCATCACGGATCAGGATAACAGCTTCATCACGGATTATCTCCCAATGATTAACCACTCGTGAGCCTTATCCTACTTCCTGTCATCTTTATCTTCCCACGACGTGATGAGATAACAGCGGCTGTGAAGGCTATAAAAGGGAGTCGATGATGAAGGCTAGAGGCATTCTCTTCCATTCCTCCTCTTCCCCACCAGGGGAGGGGGCTGATCCCATTCCTTTTTCCCCCACCGAGGGGGGGGGGGGAGGCTTCTCCCATCTCCTCAGAGGCCAAATTCACGACGGGGAGAAGAAGAGCTCGGGTTCACAGGCAAGTTCCCACGGAAGAATAAAAAAATAAGAGGAGAGAGAAGAGTTTTGTTATTTTGGGAATATTTCAAAGAAAGAAATCATGAAGGAAGAGATGGGAGCCTGCTGCTGTGCTGCTGCTGCCGTCTCCAACTCCATGCAGGGCTGATCTCTTCTCCAGGGCCGGATGTAGCCCTAACAAAGGGCCAAGGGTTTTTATATTTTTAATTTCTATTCTTGGAGTTGTATAAACCTTATTCTGCTTCTAATGAATATTTTATTTCATCTCATATTTAATTTCTGTGATTTTAAATATGAAGTTTATACAACTGCTCTTCATGATCATTGAAGTAAAAATAAGATAGTTCATGCTTAAGGAAGATGCGATGTGCTACCACCTTAGATTAGGGTGACATTTCATGCTAAACTAAAGATGGATTATGCCTAAATTACTTCTGTGAAATTTTATTCGAATGCTTATTAGGCTTGTAGCCAATTTGCATGTTAATCCAAGAACGAAATAAATTATAAATAACCCTTGTTTTGATGTTAGTGGTGAATTCCTCGCCCTAGGTTCCTCCAAACTGATCATTTTAATTGCATTTTTTATTAAATTACTTAGCTTAATAGTCTTCACAAATTCTCTTTTTCAAATATTTTTATTTTTAAAGAAAAACAACTGTACCCCAATCCCTGTGGATCGATATCCGTAATCACTGTCCTACTAGATACGTGCTATTGCGTGGTCTTTAAAGTTTATCAATTTTTGGCGCCGTTGCCGGGGATTGTTAGCATAGTTGTTTTTCTTTTCATAAAAAAAAAACTTTCAAAAAAAAAACTTTCAAAAAATATATATATCTAAAATAAAATAAAAATATGTTCTATTTTTTTGTTACTTTCCTTATCTCCTTCTTCTCTCTTACTAATTTTTGATTTTGGTATTATTTAATCAGGAATCGAAGAAGACATCTGGGACGATCAAAAAGGAAATTGCTGGAAAAGGAATGCTGTAGAGGTTTGCCTAAAAAAAATTTAAAAAAAATTGCTGGAGAAATTCCCTTTGGTAACCTCTAAACCTTTCTTATTTAAATTGATTCCCAGTTTGCCTGAAATTTTGTGGTGATTGTTTGATTTTAATTTCAGCGAAAGTGTGAATGCATGCTTGATACACATACACCAATTAATCCGCACATAGTAAGGGCAATCACCCCAACAAGATAAGAACTGAATTTCATCACCAGATTCTTGCCCAAATTAAGTGAATCAATTCTCACATAGTTACCACTCTAATTAAAATCAATTAGACGTTGGCCTCTAGGGACATTCGAGCTCAATAGGATGAAGATCACCGAAAGTTGCACCAATTTTGCTCTGTGGCTCAGTTGATGTCTAGGCAAGCTTTGTCCCTTTAAGGGAGACAGTTCATCTGTTCGAGGCAAGTGGTTTTTAAGTGGGACCTTTGCAACGCATCGTGACCCCCCCACTTACCTGGGAGCTTACCTGGTCAACTTAGTTCATTAGACCGGATTGGAGGCTTAGGTGCCCTCTTCAAACCAGTTAGGAGCTGTCTAGTGATTTTAGGATAAATATAAGGAATCGATGTGTTTTTCTTTTAATGCATGCTTGGCCCATTTTGACTTTGATATCGACAAGACCATAGAGGCAGTCAACTCCGTGCTCGATAATCAGTCTCCCACAAATTTTCTTCTTTGGAAAACTCGGCATGAACCCGACATGATATAATTAAGGATGCACTGCGTCTGGCTGAAGACGTTAAACTTAGCACTTGTTGGGAGGCAACCCAATTTCCATAGATTATTTTTGTACATTTTCTTGTCATATTTTTTTCAAGAGTCCTCATATTACTGATGCAACTAAGGTACAATGTTTCTATCCTCCATATGCATCATATTTTCGTCCAAAATAAAAAAATATATAAAACAATAAAAATAATAATATCATATTCAAAAAATAATTCATCAAAAAAAAAAACATTGAGGACAATGTCTGATCTAGGTTGGGGGGTATAGGATTCGAATTTGAAGAAAGTTTTCGTATTTTTAAATAAGTTTTATCTCAAAAAAATTAAATAAGTTTTATCTCAAAAAAAAAAAAAACCTAATTTCTATGCCTTAGTGCTGAAATGATGAATACACAAAGTATATAAAATCTAAAAAAAAGCCCAATAACTAGTCAGGAGTAAGTCAATTTGAGTTCTTTTTATTAAAAGTTCTTTTAAGCGAGTTGTAAGATAATTTTTACTTTGGAATTTCACAACACACATGGCCTGCACTTCTAAGGGTTAGGTTCAACATTATGTTGTTAAGTCTGGTAGCAACCTTGAGTCCTGATGAATCATTCCTATCTAATTCACTATTATCCCATATTTATATATAAAAAAAAGAGAAAAAAAAAGTGAATTTAGTCAGGTACATCGAAAAGGGCTACCTATTGTCAAAGGTCAGCGGGCTTGTGATGATGAACCCGAGCATAGGTCCGTAGGGGAGTCTTGATGCCCAACACCTTATGCCATCTGGCATGGGAGTTGTTGACTGAATGCTCGCTACACGGAGGAAGCATTACAAGAGTAAAAGTGCATTATTTATTTATAAATACAAAATAAAAAAAAAGAAAAAAAAAGAAAAGAAAAAAGAAAAAATAATATTGACCTTGAAAAAGACAATAGTGTGAAAGCCGTCGTTGTAAAAATTCGAGTAAACTGGAATATTACAGATAAAGCCTATGAGGTATTAAAGTAAACATCCACAACTCTCGAAATCCTACAAGATAGAATGATTTTGAATCAGTGATTAGGTCTTATCTGACCAATTCTTGGAAACTACTAGCTTTAGCAGTATTTTAGGGATCTAAAGCCTTAGCTTGTGTATGGTCCAGACATCACCGAGCACCCAAGTATAAATTAGCCTTACAACTCTCTAACAGAAACTTAATGACTTCAACTTAAATTGCAAACTGATTTAGGATTTGGGCTGACTTAGTAATTAAAACTTTGTGTGCTTTTGAAATTTTTAGCACCTATGCATTTGAAATTAGATTTTATAAAACAATAAAATAAATTTTTTCGACACAGTTTGTGGGTATCTGAGCCGAAAACCCTCACGAGACAAAACTCGTCCACTAGGGCCACCTAGGGGTTTAAAGCCTTATTGCATACGGTAAATGCAATCGCGATTCTTGCGAAAGTGAGTTAGCTTTTATTTTGCTTGAGGACTAGCAAAATGTAGGTTGGGGGGTGTGATAAGTGCTAAATAATGCATAAATTAACCTTTTATTCATAGCACTTATCATTATTTTAATTCACATATTTCGTAAAGTTAACCATAAAATATGTGTTACCATCATCATTGCATTTTAATAATTATCAGAGGTAATTCGAGTTGATTTAATTATTTAATAATTAAGCCTAATGAATGCAGGTCAAGTCAAACTTATTTGGGATGATCCCTGAATCCAAATCATATGCACCCCGCAAATCAAGACCCTCTGATTCAGTCACCCAACTCTTTTTCCACATGATCCGATTTTAATAAAATCTCTTCAATTATTTGTTTCTTATATCTCAAAGTATATCATCTAATTGCACGGATCTCAAAGCCTCAACCCATCCTTATTCCATCTCTAAACACAACCCCCAGCTCCTCTCCGTTGACAAAACAACTTAACTTCTCATATCCCCTTCATTACCGTTCAGTATTTATCAACAAATCCCAAGCCTTATCCAAAGATCCCCTGCTCCCCAGCTTCCTCAGCTTCATCCTCCCGTGACCCACGATAAGATCCAGCTCCTCCCAGCCAAGTCCCAGCATCCAAACCAACCGTTTCCAGCCATCGTCCAAGCTTCTCCTTCGCATTGAACAGATCAGGCCATATCCCATGATCTTCGCATCCAGCATCTAAGCCTATCTTGTCGACTTCCTCCATGCTTCGGTCATCCAAGATCTTCATTCCTTCCGCAACCCCTGCTTCGGAACAGAGTCCGAGTCTTCATCGATCCAACCACCCACGGATCTGTCTACCCTCCATGGATAGCTCCAAATCTCAGCAAAACCAGCCAACCGTGGGTGATCTCCCGCTTCCAACGAACAGGGCTCTGTTAAACTAAATCCAAACCAGCAGCATCCATCCATGAATCCGATTCCAACCACTGCCAGCAGTTCCCCTATTACGAGTATCCCATTTGCATCTTCCCGAATGAATCCCAACCATTTCCTTCCGTGAACTAACTCATATCTTTCCCAACAGCATCTTAATCTTATCATGATCCCATGCTTTCGTGATCCCTTCCCTTCATCCACGTCAAAAGGAATCCCAAGTAAATCAGCTTCCCATGTCTTCCGAAGCTCCTGCATCCCAAACCGATCAGTTCTTCATCTAACTGCATCACTTCAAATCTACCTCCCGAGATGATTGTATCCCAAACAACTTCATCCCTTGGATTAACAGCTTTGAACTTCATCATGTTCTCCTCATCTTCCCGAATCCTTTGCGATTGAGCTTCATCTCCCAGCCGTGAACATTATCCGAACATTATCATCCCCTGTTTCGGAAACGGAACAGAGGATCATCCTGATCCTCTTCTTCAAAACAAAGCTTCACCGTTCCAGCTCCTTCCGCATCCGAGATCTTCTCCGCAGCAGTTGCAGCTCATATCTTCCTCATCACGGATCAGGATAACAGCTTCATCACGGATTATCTCCCAACGATTAACCACTCGTGAGCCTTATCCTACTTCCTGTCATCTTTATCTTCCCACGACGTGATGAGATAACAGCGGCTGTGAAGGCTATAAAAGGGAGTCGATGATGAAGGCTAGAGGCATTCTCTTCCATTCCTCCTCTTCCCCACCAGGGGAGGGGGCTGATCCCATTCCTTCTTCCCCCACCCGGGGGGGGGAGGCTTCTCCCATCTCCTCAGAGGCCAAATTCACGACGGGGAGAAGAAGAGCTCGGGTTCACAGGCAAGTTCCCACGGAAGAATAAAAAAATAAGAGGAGAGAGAAGAGTTTTGTTATTTTGGGAATATTTCAAAGAAAGAAATCATGAAGGAAGAGATGGGAGCCTGCTGCTGTGCTGCTGCTGCCGTCTCCAACTCCATGCAGGGCTGATCTCTTCTCCAGGGCCGGATGTAGCCCTAACAAAGGGCCAAGGGTTTTTATATTTTTAATTTCTATTCTTGGAGTTGTATAAACCTTATTCTGCTTCTAATGAATATTTTATTTCATCTCATATTTAATTTCTGTGATTTTAAATATGAAGTTTATACAACTGCTCTTCATGATCATTGAAGTAAAAATAAGATAGTTCATGCTTAAGGAAGATGCGATGTGCTACCACCTTAGATTAGGGTAGACATTTCATGCTAAACTAAAGATGGATTATGCCTAAATTACTTCTGTGAAATTTTATTCGAATGCTTATTAGGCTTGTAGCCAATTTGCATGTTAATCCAAGAACGAAATAAATTATAAATAACCCTTGTTCTGATGTTAGTGGTGAATTTCTCGCCCTAGGTTCCTCCAAACTGATCATTTTAATTGCATTTCTTATTAAATTACTTAGTTTAATAGTCTTCACAAATTCTCTTTTTCAAATATTTTTATTTTTAAAGAAAAACAACTGTACCCCAATCCCTGTGGATCGATACCCGTAATCACTATCCTACTAGATACGTGCTATTGCGTGGTCTTTAAAGTTTATCAATCACTATCAAAGATAAAAAAGGAGTAGAGAATGTGGCTGCTGACCATTTATCACGGCTAGTTTTTAATGATTCGGTGCCACAGTTTTCCATCAAGGATTCATTCGCCGAAGAGCAGTTGTTTGCACTTTCTAGTATGCCATGGTATGCTGATATTGTAAACTTTCTTGTCACGAACCGGATGCCGGAGCATTGGAGATCGAATGATAAGAATAATTTCTTGCGTGAAGTAAGGAGTTATTATTATGATATCCCTTATTTGTTTAAGTATTGTAATGATCAAATCTTTAGAAGATGCATACCAAATCATGAGATGCAAAGTGTACTCTCTTTTTGTCATGACAGTGCTTGCGGAGGACACTTTGCATCTAAGAAAACGGCAGCTAAGGTGTTGCAATGTAGTTTTTATTGGCCTACACTATTTTAAAGATGCCCACGAGTTCTGTAGGACATGTGACCAATGTCAACGTGTTGGGAGTCTAACTCGTAGGCAAATGATGCCTCTTCAGCCCATTATTGCTATTGAAATTTTTGACATGTGGGGCATTGATTTCATGAGTCCGTTTCCGCCATCTTTTTGATATGAGTACATTTTAATTGGTGTTGAGTGTCGGGTTACCTCCGCACGCGTTGCGACGATCGCAGCGGAAAGACATGCGCGGGGTCGTTCATCTCAATGAACGTCCCTAGGAACGTAGATTTCAAAAAAATTCGGAGTTCTCTAACTCAGAAGATTATAAAATCTAAAGGATAGATTAAAATTAATTACTTGATTAATTTTTAGATCTACAAAAATAATTGAAAAGATTAAATCTTTACCTTTGAGCAAGTAGATCTTCACCGCTATCTGGTGACCGTGGAAATTGGGTTCGTTTGAAGCCGCACAAGCGTCCGGCCTCTACGGGTATCCACACGAAGATCTGGATCGATCAAGGTCATGATCTCACCGGGGTGCTAGCTCCCTTGCAGAGATCCCTCTTTGATGGTTGGAACTCCTCCACGCAATCAACTCTTGATTGCTTCCAAGAGGAAGAAAAAGGAGAAGGAAGAAACACTTTTTTGCCTTTTCTTTACCATGGATGAAGAAGGAGGGAAGAGAGGAACACCTTCCTCTCTTTATTTTCTTCCATGTAGCTGACCAAGAGGAGGAAGAAGACTCCATGCTTGCTGCCCCTCTTTGTGCCTTGCGGATGGAAGAAGAAGAAGGGCGAGATGGAGGCCGCTCGCCTAAAAAGAACCACCAAGAATAATCCCAAGGGGGGCTGCCCCCCTTTTTATTCTTTTTCTTTGAAGCCTAGGCGTGGACTCCTCCTAGAAGTTAGGAGGAGCCGCACCATAGATTGACCAAAACGGTCTCGCGTTTCGGGTATCCGGGACGCGAGTCCCGTCCATCCGGGTTACGCATCCCCGGCCATCCGGGATGTGGATCCCGGGAGCATCCGAGGAAGGGAGGGGCAAGAGCCCCTCCCTTCTAATCTTAATCAAATTAGGATTTAGGTGGTCCTTGGTTCATTGAATCCTAATCTAATTAGGAATCAATTGGTCTCCCTATTTGACTCACATGAATCCTAATCTAATTAGAAGTCATCTTTATCTATTGGACCAAAATTAATTAGGACTCTAGAAATCCTAATCCAATTAGGACTCATATAATTTTTGTCCAAATCCAATTAGGACTTTTAGGAATCCTGCTCCAAGACTCTAATAATTTGAAGTCCTAATCTAATTAGAACTCTAGGAGTCCTACTTCAAGTAGGACTCTTGAACCTTATCAAATAAGATCGAGTCCAATTGATTCAATCAAATTGCAATCCAATTGCAATTAATTCTTCTTCAACTCACTAACTCTTAGTGGGTTAAAACCAATTATCAATCAAATTGACAATTACAACTATTGTGATTCTAAATCACAATCCAACTATTAGATCAATCAGATCCTCTATTGTGTGTGACCCCATAGGTTCTATTCTGTCTGGTAGTGAGATATATTGTGATCCCTATCACAATATCATTGAAACTCCTTTCAGTGGGTTGGAAACAATTCCAACTCTTCTCATTCGGGTTCACTGATCATCAAGTGAATGCCTCTGAGGTCTCACAATCCACCAGTGACACCTAGCAGCATGTAGTGGCAACCCAGCAGAATGGAATAGATGAACCTCTAGGTGCAGTTAGCGTATGATACAGTCCCTCTATCGTGGATCCTGACAGAATGGAGGTCATGGATAACTCGTCAAATCCCATCATCTGTCATATGTAAAATTTATTCGACTCCAGTTCAAGATTGGAAAACTCTTTTTCCAAAAAACTACCTTGGCCAAGGATTTACGAAACTCAGTCTCAAATCACATAGGATCTCTCCTAATCTATCAAGGTCGATAGATTCCATCTAGATGCACCCCTACTCCTGCAATGAACCTACCGGAGCCAATCTGCACCACAAGAACCCAAATGGATAGGGCCCATGTTTATGTGCTCGTCAAACTACAGCAACCTCACTGTGAATAACCGAGGTCAAGCAGGTCAAAGGATCAGTCATACAACTGCAGGCATCAAGTAAGTCACTGACGAGTGGATAGACATCCAAGTGACTACTTGCTTTGGTCACGCTCAGTACCCTTGTTCTCTAAACAAGCATTTGCACAATCACTTCAGTGTCCCCACACTGTGGACTCCAGACTCATCCATCTGACTAAGTGATCTGTGCACTAATCTCAGCAGATCGATTACCGTCCCTCGTGATGGATCCATCGATCGGGAGCAATTCAGAAATTAATCACCAATGACCCATGCCTCAAATTCTCAACTCTTGAGGAATATGCATCATAATCTTATTAATTCCTTGGACGATTCATGAAACACATAAGAACATGAATGGAAAGAAAGCCCATCTTAATAAATTCATTATTAGGTCAAGTATAAATTTATATCCCACAACAAAATAATGAGTCAGCCAAATTGGCTTCTAGGGCATACTTCTAACAATCTCCCACTTGCACTAAAGCCAATCAGCCATAAATCTAAGCCCCATCCTCTCAAGATGTGCTTCAATTTTCTGCTGACTTAGCTGCTTAGTGAATGGGTCCACCACATTTCATGTGGGGTCTACTCTCTGTACCTTTACTTATTTCTTTTCGAGGTAGTCGCGTATCAGGTTAAACCGCCGCTCTATGTGCTTAGACTTCTGGTGAGACCTTGGCTCCTTAGCAAGTGCTATGGTGCCATTGTTATCGCAGTATAGTGTTATGGCATCTGATGACATTACATCTAATTCTGCAATAAAATTTTTGATCCAGAAGGTTACCACTGGCACCCTTAGAGGCGGCGATATATTTAGTTTCCAAGATAGAATCTGTAATGATCGGTTGTTTAGAACTCTTCTAAATTACCGAACTACCATTGCACATATTCTGATGTAGACTTTCTATCATCAATATGGGTGTATCCTTCTACCTTTAACTCTGATCTTCTCCTAAAAACCAAGAACATGGTCCTCAGTTCTTCTTAAGTACTTAAGACTGTTCTTCACAGCTATCCAGTGCTCGTGGCCTGGATTTGACTGATATATGCTCGTGGACACTCATAGCATGTGCTATATCAAGTCGTGTACATAGTATGGTATACATGAGGCTCCCTATAGCCGAAGTATAAGGGATCTTGCTCATCCGCTAAATCTCTTCAGATGTGTTGGGGCACATCTTCTTGGAGAGATTTATCCCATACCTAAGGATAATAATCCCCTTTTAGAGGTTTCCATGCCGAACCTCTTCAGCACTTCCTTTATGTACATATTCTGTGATAGGACAAGCATCCTCTTAGATCTATCTCTATAGACCTTAATTCCCAAAATATAGGATGCTTTCCTAAGATCTTTCATGGAGAATTTCTTAGACAACCATACCTTGACCTTAGTTAGCATGGGAATATCATTCCCAACAAGAAGGATATCATCCGCGTACAATACGAGAAATATAATAGCCCTCCCACTAACTTTCTTATAAACACATGGTTCCTCTTCATTCTTGATGAAATCAAACGATTTGATTACATCGTTGAAATAAGTTTTCCAACTCCGAGATGCTTGCTTTAGTCCATAGATGGATATTAGCAGTTTACAGACCTTGTAATCACCATCACAATATCATGATTTGCTGCAACAGCGAGCAATATTCGATGGACTTCATATGGCTACAGGTAAAAGGTATCCTGATAGTCAATGCTTTCGCACTGACTATAACTTTTCGCGACTAGCCTTGCCTTATAGGTCTCTACCTTGCCATCCGAACATAATTTTTTCTTGTAGATCCATTTACACCCAATAGATACTATACCTTCTGGTGGATCTACTAAGGTCCACACTTGGTTGGAATGCATGGAGTCCATCTTTGACTTCATTGCTTCCAGCCATCTCTCGGAATCGATGTCTAACATCGCCTCGTTGTAGGTATTGAAATCCGTACCTTGATCCCTATCTCCCGATGAGGAACATTTTCTCTACATCCTCTGTAAGCATACCTAAGTGCCTTTTAGAAGGATGGGAGATCATACTAGATTTACGAGATGGAGGAGGTACTGCATTACTAGCTCAATATGAATAGATTCTATAGGCACAATGGCTCGTTGCTCTTCAGAGACTTTCTCTTCAAGCTCAGTTTTCCTCCCACTGCCTCTATCAAGAAAAAACTATTTTTCATGAAGATAGCATGTCGGCTCACAAATACTTTGTGATCCTATGGGACGAAAAATCATATCCTAATGACTCTTAAGGATATCCATTAAAATGAGCACTAATTGTCCTATCCTCTAACTTATCCGCCTATTGTCGCTTGACTTGGGCCGAACATCCCCAAATCTTAAGATAATCAAGATTCGGCTTCTTACCATGCCATATCTCTCGTATGGGTGTGGTAGGTACGAACTTTAGAGAAAACTCTATTCAATAAGTAAATAGCTGAAAATAGGATATCTCTATAAAGAAAAAAGGGTAAATTAGTGAAGCTCATCATGGATCTGACCATATCCAATAGGATCCGATTCCTCCTCTCTGACACCCCCATTGAGTTGAGGTTGTACTAGGAGGGATCCATTATGAAACTATACCATTCTCTTTGAGATAATCATGGAACTCTCCATTAAGGTGCTTATCTCCTCGATCCAATCGAAGAACCTTAATGAGTTTTCCTGTTTGTTTTTCTACTTCATATCTGAACTCTTTGAACTTTTCAAAAGCTTCAGATTTGTGTCTCATACACATATCCATACCGTGAGTAATCATCGGTAAATGAAGTAAAAATTATGACCCTAGCCTGCACATCGAATGGGTCATACATGTCAGTGTGTACTAAGGTAAGTATTTCAGTGGACCTCTCCCCGTGTCCTACAAAGGGTAATTTGGCCATCTTTCTTGAAAGCAGTATTCACAAATCGGATATGACTCGAAAGTCAATGTGGCCAGAAGCCCATATTTCTCTAATTTGTTTATTCTATCTTCTCCTATATGGCCAAGCATGAGGTGCCACAAATACTTTAAATTTATCTCATCTCTAGATCTTTTGGATCCTATGGTACTCACTATTTGCTAGATAATTTCAACAGATATATCGAAATATAAGTGATAGAGATTGTCAATCATAAAACCATGTGGAAACCAATTTATTTCTCAAATAAATGGAACAGCAGTCTTATAAAAATCTTCCTGTGCTAAACAAGATACAGAAATCAAATTTCTGCTAGCAACAAGGTAACAGATTCCTAAGTATCCTGAGCATATCTGACATACCTTCTGAAGGGTGTGTCACCCTTTCTTGCTCTTTATGCTTCTCATGTATGTAGGGACAGTTCCTCTTCCAATATCCGTCCATAATGCAATGGAAACACTTTCCCTTGCAAATCGGCCTTTTTCTTGGAACTCTCTTATTGGCTCTTTCTCGATCTTCTGCTTCTTCGCAGGCTTCTTCTTCTTCCAGGTAGGACTCTTTCTTGGAAGTAGAAGCCAACTCGACAGTGAGAACTATGCCCTTGAACTCTTCAAGGTCCCTAAGGTAGTTACCAATTTATTTAACAATTCTGTTTTGGTGCATACAGTCTTGTTCATATGATAGTTTACTATAAACTGTTCATATGAAGCTGGAAGGGATTGCGGATCAAATCCGTTTGCAATTCCTTGTGCGATGTCATGCCGAGCTTCTCAAGCTCCTCCAAGTCCTTTATCATGGTCAGGACCATGATCATGGACAGGACTGCCCTTCGCGTATCTTGGCCTTGAAGAGCCTTTTGGACACTTCAAACCGTGCTGCGCGACTCTGTTCACCCTACAACTCGTTAACAAGTGATTCAATATGTCCCGACAGTCTTCATGTTCTCATGCCATTATGTAGCACCTAACTTTAGTTGTCATCGTTCGGTCCACTTGTCATGCATGCTTACGCTGATCAGTGATCGGATGAACTGGTAACATGGGGATGTCATGGTCTAGCATATACCCTAATTTCTTATAATTTAAAACTATTTTGAAATTGCTGAGCCAGTCTTTATAATTGAGTTTGGTCAAATGGTTGTTCTCTAGGATATGAGTTAAGAGTTTGGAAGCTGACTTATAATCCTCAGAGAGTAAAAGATTCTAGTTAAATTTTGTACTTGAACTTATTTGTTTTAGGGACATTTAAAACAAATACCTTCCACTATTTTCTCGAATCTCTTACACTCCTCCGGTAGAGAAACGAAAAACTGCAACTCTAGATTCCAAGTGGGGTACTACGGTCTCACCAATTTGACATGTTACCTCACCTAACAGTTATTGGTGACATATAAACGATGAGTGTACAACTCCTTGTACAATGCTTCTCAAGCAAGTTGTAGCCAACTTGGTCTCCAAGTCATAAGGATCTCACCTAACAGTTATTGGCCCCGTTCCTTGGTTAGGTCAGATCCACCATATATCCCGCAGAAATAAAGCCGTCATTGGATCCTTACCTAACACTTATTGGAGCCCAACCCCATCTTTGCCCTCACTATATCTCATATCAATAGAGAGGTCCAGTCCCCCAATGCAACTTGCCCACTGTATCCAGCCGAGACAAATCAACGCTAGAAAGACCTTATCAGCTTTACTATGGGTGGAAGACCTCTAGACTTAATATTAGATATCTAGTCTTAGTGATTTCAACTTTGAGCCTTCATAGGAGATAATCGATCAATTGACCAGGTAAGCAGGTGGAAGGCTTCCCTTACTCAGAGAGTAAGGTCCTAATTAAGTAACCACCTTTAATGCTTTCCTAGACACCAATTAGATTAATTAAATCAAATATGGCTAACTCAATGCATCATTCACTCTCAATTGATTGGAAGGTTTTAATCGATTTAGGTTTCCGATTAGGGTTTACATCTTATGTAAATATGAAACTCCTTTCATATGTTATGCGTTTACATCTTATATAAATGACATATTGTTTAGGTTTACATCCTATGTGAATATGAACCCTTTCATATGTTATGTGTTTACATCTTATGTAAATGACATATTAGTTTAGGTTTACATTTTATGTAAATGACCTAACCTATTTGGGTTTTATTTACATCCATGTAAAATTGCTTAACATATATATACATCTCATGCATATATTAATTTTCTTTTTAAGCACAATCCTAAACAAAATTATCCTTTAATAAACATGATTCTATGATTTGATCATATCTTATGCATATCATGCAAATATCAATTTCCTTTTAAGCTTAGGCATAAATAGAAATTTATCTTTATGATCATGAATCTTTGATTGAATCTTATCACATACTTCTTATGTAATTTCAGATCTGGAAAATTTTAATTAAATATGCCATCAACTGAAATTCTGATCATGCATGATATGATTTTAATTATTGCAATCTCATTGTAATTAAATTAATCATGCAAGATCTAGATTTTCCAACAAAAATGCTGAAATCTGAAATTTCAGCAAGCATATAAATTTTCAGATATAAATTAAATCCTAATCAAGCCTATCAATTTTAATCTAAATTCCATAAACCGGCTCTGATACCACTGTCGGGTTACCCCGCACGCGTTGCGACGATCGCAGCGGAAAGACACAGCGGGGTCGTTCATCTCATGAACGTCCCTAGGAACGTAGATTTCAAAAAAATCGGAGTTCTCTAACTCATAAGATTATAAAATCTAAAGGATAGATTAAAATTATTTACTTGATTATTTTCAATCTACAAAAATAATTGTAAAGATTAATCTTTACCTTTGAGCGGGTAGATCTTCACCGCTATCTGATGACCGTGGAATTGGGTTCGTTTGAAACCGCACAAGGTCCGGCCTCTACGGGTATCCACACGAAGATCTGGATCGATCAAGGTCATGATCTCACCGGGGTGCTAGCTCCCTTGCAGAGATCCCTCTTTGATGGTTGGAATCCTCAACAATCAACTTTTGGTTGCTTCCAAGAGGAAGAAGAAGGAGAAGGAAGAAACACTTTCTTGCCTTTTCTTTACCATGGATAAGAAGGAGGGAAGAGAGGAACACCTTCCTCTCTTTTTTCTTTCATGTAGCTGACCAAGAGAGGAGAAGACTCCATGCTTGCTGCCCCTCTTTGTGCCTTGCGGATGGAAAGAAGAAGAAGGGAGAGATGGAGGCCGCTCACCTAAAAAGAACCACCAAGAATAATCCCAAGGGGGGCTGTCCCTTTTTATTCTTTTTCTTTGAAGCCCTAGGCGTGGACTCCTCCTAGAAGTTAGGAGGAGCCGCACCATAGATTGACCAAAACGGGTCTCGCATTTCGGGCATCCGGGACGTGAGTCCCATCCATCCGGGTCACGCATCCCGGCCATCCGGGGTGCGGACCCCGAGAGCATCCGAGGAAGGGAGGGGCAAGAGCCCCTCCCTTCTAATCCTAATCAAATTAGGATTTAGGTGGTCCTTGGTTCATTGAATCCTAATCTAATTAGGAATTAATTGGTCTCCTATTTGACTCACATGAATCCTAATCTAATTAGGAGTCATCTTTATCTATTGGACCAAAATTAATTAGGACTCTAGAAATCCTAATCCAATTAGGACTCATATAATTTTAGTCCTAATCCAATTAGAACTTTTAGGAATCCTACTCCTAGTAGGACTCTAATAGTTTGAAGTCCTAATCTAATTAGAACTCTAGAAGTCCTACTTCAAGTAGGACTTGATGAGAGCACAAAAGTGCGACCTATATATCATTAAAATTAGTGCTATTGCTAATGGATAATATAAATTCGCTGGATTAATATTATATTTGGGTTTGACACAGATTATCATAAATTAGAGATAAAATGCACATTGAGTACAAATTTAACTTCAGAAGAATCCCTTTCCAAACCCGACCCGGTTGAAGATCGGGTCGGGTCCGAGTCGAGTTCGGGTCCGAATCGGTCTAATTTTTCTGTGCTTTTGGGAAAGAATTTTGTGCAAATCTAATTTGGCCATATCATAACTATGAGGTGCTGGGTGACCCATGACTTGAAAGACTTGCAATTGACCTCCAGTCAGAACAGATGACACGTGACGAACTAAGTCCATCCGTCTACAAGCCCAATTTCATATCATACTATTTTTTATCTATTTGACTAATTGGACGGAACTTGGTGTCTCCCAGCTCCCGATTCATCTTCCGTGATCCAAGCAGCCGCTCCAGCCATCCGCGTTTCCTCCCTTCTGCTTCAGCTCCCAGCATCAAATCCCCCTTCCCAGCAAGGCAGATCCCAGGCGCCCATCAAGCCGTGATCGCCCTCCGGCTTCAGCCCCTCCTCCGCGCTCATCATCCACGGATCCATCTTCCGTGATCCCAAAGCCTCACAACCGCTCCAGCCGTCCGCGTTTCCTCCCTTCCGCTTCAGCTCCCAGCATCGCGGCCGAGCCGGATTCGAAATCCCAGCCCCTCCTCTGTGATCCCGGCGATCCCGCATCCGTGCCAGCCACCGTGCCAGCAACGTCCGCACCTCCAGCCGTGGCATCCGTCCCAGATCCCAGGCGCCCATTTCGAACGCATCCCCAGCTCCTTCCAATCCCGCAATTAGTATGCATCTTCAGCGTTCCCACCGCATGCCAGCAACGCCCGTGTCCAAATCCTCCGCAATCACCGGCATCCCAGCCCCTCTTCGTGATCCGGCGATCCCGCACCGCATCCAACCCCTTCTCCGTGATCCCAGCATGGCCCAAAGAAGGAAGTCCATGTCCTCCTCCACGATCCGCCCAGCCGATCCCTGCATCCGTGCCAGATCTTCACCCATGATCAGCTCCCATCGATCATGATCATCTCCACGTGCTTGCTGATGGGATCTATATAAGAGGAGAACGGAGGGGAGGAGAGGGGAGTCGGTTGGGCCAAAGAACATGGGAAGGAGCGCTCGGTGGGAGAGAAGAAAGAAAGAAGAAACAGAGCATTGCTCTGTTCTTTTGGAGAAGAAAGAAAGAAAAAAAATTATTATTTATGTTGTTGTTCCACCGTGGGAGAGAAAGGGAGAAGTTTCTTTTTGATTTTTGTTATTTCTTTCCTTTATTTTATTTGCGGAAGAAAGGCAGCATCAAGCTACCAATCTTCATTTCTACCTTTGTAATCAATTTATTTTTATCAAATCTATCATTTCTTTTTCATGCAATCCTTGTTCTGGGTTCAAGTTAATTTCTTTTTTTTTGCAATCTTTTAATTCTTCTTTGATGCAATATATTAAATTTTTTTTATGCAATTTATGTTCTAGGCTTTTGATCTTCTTAGCACTATTTTTCATCCATTTTAATTTATGCCAAAGTTTTTCTTTTCCATTAAATATATAAATGCTTTTTGAATTTAAGTAACTGTCTTTCCGTTAATTTCAAGTAGAAAACATTCTTTAATAGACTAGAGAATCATTCCACATCACCAACGTAATGTTTTTCTTTTATCATTCAAAAATCGATTTCAAATCCAAGTGAACGTTTTAATTTTTATGCAACTCCAGTCGCCTCCCTGTGGATCGACCTCTTACAACCACTATTCTTCGAGTAGAACAGGTAAGAGTAAAATAAATTTAAACTTTGTTTTTCGGTTCTAACAACGATCTG
The DNA here is from genome assembly GCF_009389715.1 of Phoenix dactylifera. Taxonomy (NCBI): domain Eukaryota; kingdom Viridiplantae; phylum Streptophyta; class Magnoliopsida; order Arecales; family Arecaceae; genus Phoenix; species Phoenix dactylifera. The sequence goes on from NW_024069249.1 coordinate 33,870, forward strand.
TTTAGCATATTTTTAGGTAAATAGGAATCGGACAACAAAATTTGGCACCGTTGCCGGAAGGCAAATCGAGAAGCAAGAACGATCACGAAGATCAAATCGAATTTTGCATGCCGGAGTTAACACACTCCGGTAGTAATTTTTTTTATATTTATTAATTTTTCTTATTTTGATTATTTTTAGTTAACAATTTCGTAGTTATTAAATTCTGAAATTTGAAATTCAAAATTTAAATTTTTTTAAAAAGTAAAAAAAATAAAATTCAAAAAAAAAGACAAATAAGAAAAAATTGAAAAAATTTCCGAAATTCAAAAATTCAAAAATTTAAATTCAAAATTTGAATTCTGAGATTCGAAATTTGAAATTTAAATTTTTAAAAAAAGTTAAAAAAATAATTAAATCAAAAAAAAATTTTTGCTTGCTCATTTAATCAGTACAACCTAATGACATTGCATAAACTTTAAAAAAATCATTGAATATTTGCTGATTTAGTATTAAGCATTTGCATAAAATAATTTAAGGGCAAAATCCATTAAAAAGATAAGGTCGGAAAGTCATTACCTGTCCTTAGCCCAAAAATCACCACCTTGCATACATATCCTAAGCCAAATTAAATTAAAATCAATTAGACGTTGGCCTTAGGATTTTCGAGCTCAATTAGGCTCTTGGAAAGAAGCGGCTAAAAGCCACTCCAGTGAGAATTTAGTAATTGGTGATGTCTAAAAAGTTTTACAATAGTGAGAACTGTTACGGGTATTGTGGTATCGGTGTATCGCTTCTGGCACCACACACACCCCGAGACTTTCCTGGTCATTGGTTACTGGATCGCTTAACTGGTAAGCTCAAGCTTAATCTGAAAGGAAGATTAGGAGCTGTCTAATCTAGAAAGAATTTCAGAAACTTTTTAACCTGATAAATCTCTGTGCAACTAGATTTAAGAAGCTACAAACCTCACTTAATTCTAAGACTAATAGGGTCAAATTGTTGTGTGGTATTGGTTGTGGTCATTTGTCTAGCCCTTCTCTTCTTTTAGGATTTCATTTATTTTAGGAGTCAAATCTAATGAATTGTTGATAATGTATGCATGGTAGAAGGTCATTAAGGGATAAGTTAACCCCATTTGATCCTGAGATTGACAGAACTTTTCATCACAACCTGCGACTATAAACCAACCGTCAATCTCTACAATGGGTGAGCATATTAGAACTTTGAAGGTTGTTGCACCCGCATCCGCTAGTCCCCCTACTTGCAAAGTATTACCAATTAATAATGCAGCCCAATTCGAGATTTGAGCTGCAACAATAAACATGTTACCCAAGTTTCATGGGTTCGAGAGTGAACAACCCTATATTCATCTAAACAAATTTTTGACAATCTGTCAAACGTTTAGAAATCAAAATTTAGATGAAGAGGAATTAAATTAAGGTTGTTTTTCATGATTTTAGAGGATCGTGCTACTGCATGGTTGTATTTTCTTGCTTCTAATTCCATCACATCATGGGAACAACTATCTAGGAAGTTCATGGCTAAATTCTATCCCATGGTAAAGATTGAAAAAATTAAGGATGCCATAAGAACTTTAGAGAAAAATCTGAGGAGAAATTTTTCCAACTTTGGAAAAGATTCCATGATCTTTTGATCAAGTGCCCGCACCATGGGCTTGACAAGGCTGATCTAGTCTACTTCTTTTATAAAGTAACTCCGGCGTATAGAAACACGATTGAGTCCATGCACAAGGGTAGGTTCATGAACCAAACCCCAAATCAAGCCTATGAATTTCTTGTTGACTTAGCTGAGAACGCCCAAAATTGAGTAGCTATGGTGAGGAAGTAAATAGAGATGAGTTTGGATCTAGAAAACCATAATTATGAAATGAAAGCAGACCCAGAACTCAAAAATGTCATGTCCAATCTGGTGACTGGAATGAACAACTTAAGTAAAAAGTTTGATGCTTTCACTGTTTCCACTAGCTCGAGTTCATATAAAGAGTTAAATCCATCATGAAAATGAACACGAGCCACATGACTTATGTATCTTGTGTACAGTTCTGAGCATTTAGTGGAATGTTGTCCTAGTTTACCCAACATTAAGGCTGAGCAGGCAAATGCTCTAAACTCATATAGTGCCTTCAAGAAGCCCACTCCCAATTCATTCAGCCCAGTCTACCATCCTGATAATAGGTTCCCAAATTTCTCATACCAGCAAAATGAACCTATTCAACATCAAGGTGGCACCAGGTTTTCAGAGAAACTTCTCCCGGATAGGTCCATCACAAATGAACCAACCTTTGGTTCCATCTGTACCTCCTTACAATGCCCTATCCACAACAATCTTCATCAATTAGAAGCCATGATGGCTAACATGATGAAAGCAACAAGACTTCATCCAACAGCAACAACAGACCAACATGGCTCAAACCCAGACTAACCAATTCCATGCGCAAGCGATTGCAAAACTTGAGGTTAGTCTGAGCCAAATAGCAAACTCTCTAGGGGATAGGAAGAAATGTGCTACCTAGTCAGCCAGTGCCTAACCCTAGTAGGCAACAGAATCAAGGGCCGAGAGGCCAGTTTCAGATTGATTCTAATGGAAACCCTACCCATGAAGTCCAGGCAATTACCACTTTACGGTCTGGCAAGCAAGTGGACAACAAAGTCCAACTTCCTGTGCAAGAAAAAGAAGAAAAGCATGAACCAAACCCCACCAGAAAAAGGCACAAGAACAGGGAACACAAGGAATAGAGGAGAAACCAATAGAGACTTACACACCAAGGCTCCCTTTCCTAGTAGACTACAAGACTCAAAGAAAAAATCTCAGTACGATGAAATCATGGAAGTCTTTAAAAATGTCCAAATAAATTTACCCTTCCTAGATGCCATCAGACAGATCCCCTCCTATACAAAATTCTTAAAAGACCTAACCACGGTGAAAAGAAAAACCAGTATTCCTAGGCAAGCTGTGATGGCGGCACAAGCCTCATCTCTTATTCAACAACAGATTGCCCCAAAATACAAGGACCCTGGTTGCCCCACTGTTGAAATTAAAAATAGGAGAAACCATCATTCGGAGAGCCCTATTAGACTTAGGAGCAAGTGTAAACCTATTACCCTATTCTGTCTACACCGAACTAGGTTTGGGGGAATTAAAGCCCACAAACATTACTTTGTCATTAGCAGATAGGACTGTGAAGTATCCTAAGGAATTGTAGAGGATGTAATTGTAAAGGTAAATGAATTTTACTACCCTGTGGATTTTGTAGTCCTGAAACTGAACCAGTGAAAAATCCAGGTAGTCACATCCCGGTAATCCTTGGTAGACCATTTTTGGCCACTTCAAATGCTGTGATCAGTTGCCGAAATGGGATAATGACCTTAGCATTTGGAAACTTGACCGTCCAACTCAATGTCTTTCACAGTAGTAATCAACCATCTGAGATGGACGATTTAGAAGAAATTCACATGATTGAAAACATAATCAGCAAGTCCTTCGAGGAATCAAGTTATTCTGATCCACTAGAAAGATGTTTGGCCCAATTCAGTCAAGATTGTGAGGAAGGAGAGTCGAATCAGGAGGTTAATGCATTGCTAGATTCCATTCCTGTAATGGATACTAGCAGATGGGCTACTAAATTTGAATCATTACCTATACCTGAATCCCAGCTAGTACCTTCAAGTGTCAAACCTCCCCAGCTTGAACTTAAAGATCTGCCTGAAAACTTAAAATATGCATTTCTAGGGGACAACAACACCTTACCTGTTATTATTGCATCAAATTTAACTGAAGAACAGGAAGAGAAGTTGTTAAATATCCTTCAGAAAAATCAAGAAGCGATCGGCTGGTCTATAGCTGATATTAAGGGGATTAGCCCTTCTGTGGTCCAACATAAAATTCATCTAGAAGAGGATGCAAAAACCTCTAGAGAACCACAAAGGCGACTTAACCCAGTCATGAAGGATGTAGTTCTAGCTGAAATCATTAAACTCTTAGATGCAGGGATTATATATCCTATTTCTGATAGCCAGTGGGTGAGCCCAGTTCAAGTCGTACCAAGAAATCTGGAATTACTGTGATAAAAATGACCACAATGAGTTAGTCCCAACTCGAATCCAAACTGGATGGCGAGTATGCATCGACTACAGAAAGCTAACGCCATGACTAGGAAAGACCACTTCCCACTACCCTTCATTGACCAAATGTTAGAACGTCTAGCTGGCCACTCTCATTACTGTTTCCTTGATGGTTATTCTGGATATAACCAAGTTCCAATTGCACGTGAGGATCAAGAGAAAACCACATTCACCTGTCCTTATGGCACTTTTGCCTATCGTCGCATGCCTTTTGGGTTATGCAATGCACCGGCTACATTCCAGCGGTGTATGATGAGCATTTTCTCCGACATGGTGGAGAAATTTTTAGAAGTTTTTAGATGACTTTTCTGTATTCGGATCTAATTTTAATGAATGTCTGCATCACTTGACCCTTGTTGTAGAACGATGTAAAGAGAAAAATTTAGTTCTTAACTGGGAAAAATGTCATTTTATGGTCAATCAGGTATTTTTGGGACACATTGTGTCACAAAGGGAATTGAGGTGGATAAGGCCAAAGTAGAATTAATTGCTAAATTGCCACCTCCAAAACTGTTAGGGAAGTCAGATCCTTTTTAGGGCATGCGGGTTTTTACCGCCGCTTTATCAAGGATTTCAGTAAATTGTCGAAACCCTTATGCGATTTGTTGGCAAAGATGTTTTTTAATTTTTCCAATTTGTATAACTGCTTTCGAAAGACTGAAGTCTGAACTAACTTCAGCACCCATCATAAGGGTCCTGATTGGAGTCGTCCTTTTGAAATCATGTGTGATGCATCCGATTATGCCATAGGTGCTGTCTTAGGTCAGCGAGTAGAGAAGCTTCCCCATGTATTCATTATGCGAGCAAAACTCTGAATGACGCCCAACTCAACTATTCCACCACTGAAAAAGAATTGTTGGCAGTTTTTGCTCTAGATAAATTTCGTCCCTACCTATAGGAATCTAAGGTTCTTGTTTATTCGATCATGCCGCCCTTAAGTACCTTCTCACAAAGAAGGATGCTAAGGCAAGGCTCATTCGTTGGATCCTATTGCTCCAGAATTTGATCTCGAAATTCGAGATAAAAAGGGATCTGAAAATGTAGTAGCTGACCACTTGTCCAGATTAATTGTTGAATCATCTGGAGAATCCATGCCTGTGTCCGAGACCTTCCTGATGAACAATTAATGATGATTTTCCATACCAATGTTCCATGGTATGCTGATGTAGTCAACTATCTAGTTACTGAACGAATGCCCAGTTCATGGACCAAACAAGAGAAATTCGCTTCCTAGCTCGTGTGAAGTGGTATTTTTGGGATGAACCATACCTATTTAAATATTCCTGATCAGATCATCCGACGGTGTATCCCTGAATACGAACAAAGGAAAGTCCTTTCCTTTTGTCATGACCATGCTTGTGGTGGTCATTTCAGTGGTAAAAAGACGGCTGCAAAGGTTTTGCAGTGCGGATTCTATTGGCCCACACTATTTCATGACTCACACGAGTATTGTAAAGCATGTGACCGATGTCAAAGACTAGAAAAATTTCAAGAAAAAATGAGATGCCCCTGAACCCGATCTTAATTGTAGAAATCTTTGATGTTTGGGGTATTGATTATTTCATTTTTCTATGTCATTTGGGCACCAGTACATACTGTTGGATTGCCCCACAGCGGCGCGACGTTCACGGCGGAATCCGCATGCCGGGCCCGGTGCATCGCATACGCCGGAACAGGATCGGGTAGATTTCAAAATTTTTCTAAATCAAAACGATTCAGAACCCTTTTGAATTAAGATGGGACTAAACTAAGATCTAATAATTAATTATGAATTGTTAAACTACTAGAAAATCAGAAATATAAAATTTCAAATGAAGATCTCATCTTCACCTTTGTGCGGGTAGAAGAACACCGCAACCGATGATCATGGTTTGGTTCCTTGTAGCCGCACAAACGTCCGGCCTCTACAAGTATCCACACGAGGTTGCTGAAGATCAGAGATGGGGCTTCACCGGGGTGCTAGCTCCTTGCAAAAGCCTCTCTTGGATGTCGAAGAAGAAGGAAGAAGAAATCACAAGGATCCCACCTTGTGCAGCCTTCAAAAGGAAGAAGAAAACCCTTCACCTTTTTTATTCTTTTCTCTCCCTATTTGCTGATTTAAAAATCCCCAAAAATCCTTCTTGCTGCCCCACGGCTGGGGGAAGTTCTTATCATCAAAGCATGGGACGTGGGGCTCCCATTTATAGGGTTCAAAACCCTAGGCGCCAAGGGTCCTAGTCCCACTAGGATTCCTTGGCGCCTCCTCTTTTTTTTGGCATTGGCGGGCCCCTTGATTCCTTGAATCAAGGGGCACTGGCTCCCAGCAAAGAAGGAGAGGGGTCCACGCTCCTTCTTGCCCTCTTGGCTGCCCCTTGACTCCTCAAAATAGGGCATTAAAAGGGAGGCTCCATATAAAGAAAAAGGCCGAATTTAGGTAGGATTTTTGGGACTCGATCTAGCCAACTCTTGACTAGGATTTGAGTCAAATTTCTTTTGGATCAGACCCATCATAATTTGACTTAATTAATCAGCAATAAAAAACTTAATTATAATCTAATTATAATTATTTAATTCTTCTATTTAACTCACTAACTCTTAGTGGGTTATTTTGTACATCAATCTTATTGACAATTGACATTGTGATTCCAAATCACAAATCGACAATCCTAATAATCAGAACCTCTAATGTGTGTGACCTCATAGGTTCTAATCTGACTGGTAATGAGACATATTGAGATCTCTATCTCAGTATCATTGAAAACTCCTTTCAATGGGTTGGAACGATTCCAACTCAACTCATTAGGGTTTATCGATCATCAAGATAATCCCTATGAGTCCCACCATCCACCAGTGACACCTAGCAGCATGTAGTGGCTACCCAGCAGAATAGAATGATGAACCTCTAGGTGCAGTTGTCATGTGTTACAGTCCTTCTATCGTGGATCCCTACAAGACGGAGGTCATGGATAACTCGTCAAACCCCTTCGTCTGTCATATGTCAAAATTTATTCGACTTAAGTTCGAGAGTAGAAAACTCTTTCTCCACTGTGCATACTGCCCCAGCCGAGGTCTTACGAACTCAGTCTTATAAATCACATAGGATCTCTCCTTATCTATCAAGGTCGATATATTCCATATAGGTGCATACTCTACTCCTACAGTGAACTTACTGCAGCCAATCTACACTGTATGAACCCATATGGCTAGAGACCATGTATGTGTGCAGTCAAACTACAATAACCTCACTGTGAGTAGCCGAAGCACCGCAGGTCAAAGGACCAGTCACACTACTGCAACATCAAGCAAATCACTGACGAGTGGATAGACATCCAAGTGACTTCTTGTCTTGGTCACGCTCAGTACCCTTGTTCTCTAACAAGCACCTGCACTATCACTTCAGTGTCCCTACACTGTGGACTCAAGTCTCGTCCATCCAGAAGGAAAGTGATCTGTGCACTGATCGGATCGATCACCGTCCTCGTGATGATCCATTGATCAGGAGCATTTAGAAACTAATCACCAATGATACATGGCTCAAATTCTCAACTCTTGAGAATATGTATCATCATCTTATTAATTTCTTGGACGATTCATAGACACATAAACAATATGAATGAAAAGATGCCTTTTATTTATTAATAATAAATAGTCAAGTACAAAATTATGTCCCTAGAATTAATAATGTGTCAGCCAGATTGGCTTCTAGGGCATACATCTAACAATCTCCCACTTGCACTAAAGCCAATCAGTCATATATCTAAGCCCCATCTTCTCAAGGTGGGCTTCAGTCTTTTGCTGACTTAGCTGCTTAATGAACGGGTCTGCCACGTTATCCGCGAGTCTACTCTCTGCACCTCGACATACTTCTTCTCAACATAGTCGCGTATGAGATGGAAGCGCCGCTCTATATGCTTGGACTTCTGATGAGACCTTGGTTCCTTAGCAAGAGCTATGGCGCCATTATTATCGCAGTAGAGTGTTATGGCATCTGATGTCATTACATCTAATTCTGCAATGAATTTCTTGAACCAGAAGCCTTCCTTAGTAGTTTCAGAGGCGGCGATGTATTCAGCTTCCATAGTAGAGTCAGCAATGATCGGTTGTTTAGAACTCTTCCAATTCACCGTACCACCATTGCACAAGAACACATATCCAGATGTTGACTTCCTATCATCGACATCAGTCATGAAGTCTGAATCTGTGTACCCTTCTACCTTTAACTCAGTTGATCCTCCAAAAACCAAGAATAAATCTTTAGTTCTTCTCAAGTACTTAAGAATATTCTTCACAGTTGTCTCACCTGGTTCGACTGATATCTGCTTGTGACACTCACAGCAAGGGCTATATCAGGTCGTGTACATAGCATGGCATACATGAGGCTCCCTATTGCCGATGCATAGGGTATCTTGCTCATGCGTTGAATCTCTTCAGATGTGTTGGGGCACATCTTCTTGGAGAGATGAATTCCATGCCTTAGGGGTAAGAGACCCCTCTTGGAGTTTTCCATGCTGAACCTCTTCAGCACCTCCTCAATGTACATCTTCTGTGAAAGGCCAAGCATCCTTTTAGATCTATCTCTATAGACCTTTATTCCCAAAATATAGGATGCTTCCCCAAGGTCTTTCATGGAGAATTCTTTTGACAACCAGACCTTGACCGAGGTTAGCATGGGAAATCATTCCCTATCAGTAGGATGTCGTCCACGTACAGTACGAGAAATACGACAGCGCTCCCACTAACCTTTTTGTAAACACACGGTTCCTCTTCGTTTTTGATGAAATCAAACGTTTGATTGCGTCATCGAAACGAGTGTTCCAACTCCGAGATGCTTACTTTAGTCCATAGATGGACCTTTGCAGCTTGCAGACCTTGTGATCTCCATCACTGGAAGTGAAACCCAAAGGCTGTTCCATATAGATATCTTCATCAAGATATCCATTCAGGAAAGCAGTTTTCACATCCATCTGCCAGATTTCATAATCATGAAATGCTGCAATGGCAAGCAATGTTCGGATGGATTTTAACATGGCTACAGGTGAAAAGGTCTCCTGATAGTCAATGCCTTCGCGCTGACTATACCCTTTCGCCACAAGCCTTGCCTTATAGGTCTCTACCTCTCCATCCGAACCTATCTTCCTTTTGTAGATCCATTTGCATCCAATAGGTACAATACCTTCTGGTGGGTCTACTAAGGTCCAGACTTGGTTGGAATGCATGGAGTCTAACTCTGACTTCATAGCTTCCAACCATTTCTCAGAATCGACATCAGATATCGCCTCGTTGTAGGTTTTGGGATCCTGTATGTGATCCCTATCTCCCACTAGGAACATTTCCTCGGTATCCTCTTCTAGTATACCTAAGTATCTATCGGGAGGATGGGAGACCCTACTAGATCTACGAGGTGGTCGAGGGACATCGTGTACTGGCTCTGTATGAATGGGTTCAATAGGATTCATGACTCGTTGCTTTTCAGAGACTTTCTCTTCAAGCTCAATTTTCCTCCCACTGCCTCTATCAAGGATAAACTGATTTTCAAGAAGATGGCATGACGGCTCACAATCACATTGTGATCCTCTGAGACGTAAAAATTGTATCCTAATGACTCTTTAGGATATCCTATAAAACGAGCACTTATGGTCCTAGCCTCTAGCTTGTCCGCCTGTAGTCTTTTGACGTGGGCCGGACATCCCCAAATCTTGAGATGACCAAGACTTGGTTTCTTACCATGCCATATCTCATATGGTGTGGTAGGAACGGATTTAGAGAAACTCTATTCAGTAGATATACTGCGGTAAGTAAGGCATCTCCCCAAAGAAACATAGGTAAATCAGTGAAGCTCATCATGGACCTGACCATATCCAATAGGGTCGATTCCTCCTCTCTGACACCCCATTGAGTTGAGGTGTACCCGGAGGTGTCCATTGTGAGACTATGCCGTTTTCCTTGAGATAGTCCCGGAATTTTCCACTAAGGTATTCTCCTCCTCGATCTGATCGAAGAGCCTTAAGAGGTTTTCCAGTTTGTTTTTCTACTTCATTCTTGAACTCTTTGAACTTTTCAAAAGATTCAGACTTGTGTCTCATAAGATACACATACCCATACCGTGAATAATCATCGGTAAAGGTAATGAAGTACGAATAACGTCCCCTGGCTAGCACATCGAATGGGCCACATACATCTGTATGTACTAGGGTAAGTATTTCAGTGGTCCTCTCCCCTTGTCCTACAAAGGGTAATCTAGCCATTTTTCCTTGAAGACAGGATTCGCAAACTGGATATGACTCGGAAGTCAATGAGCCGAGAAACCATCTTTATCCATTTGTTCATTCTGTCCTCTCCAATATGGCCAAGCCTGAGGTGCCACAAATATCTTTGGTTTATCTCATCCCTGGATCTCTTGGATCCTTTGGCACTCACTTCTTGCTCTGACACATTTATGATACATCCATATGTAAATGATAGAGACTGTCAATCATAAAACCACGTGCAACTATTTTATTTCTGAAATAAATAGAACAGGAGTCTTTGTCAAAAGTAAAAACATGACCTTCCTGTGCTAGACATGAAACAGGAATCAAATTTCTGCTAGCAACAGGTACATAATAGCAGTCTCTAAGTAATAAACTAAAACCAGACGGTAGTCGCAGATGGTAGGTGCCCACAGCCACAGCAGCAACTTTTGCCCCGTTGCCAACCCGAAGGGTTACCGCACCTTCCGCCAGCCTTCTACTTTCCTTTAGACCCTGCATGGTAGTGCACAAATGAGCACTAGAACCAGAATCTATAACCCAACTGGAAGTAGAAGAAACCGTTAGATTAGTTTCAATTATGAGCAAGTCTATACCTTCTGAAGGTGTGTCAGCCTTCTTGTTCTTCAGGCTCTCGAGGTATGAAGGGACAGTTTCTTTTCTAGTGGCCGTCGGACATTGCAGTGGAAATATTTTCCTTGTCATTAGCCTTTTTCTTTTGAACTTCCTTCTTTGGCTTCTTGTCTTTATTCTGCTTCTTAGCAGGCTTCTTTTTCTTCCAAGTAGACTTTCTCTTGGAACCAGAAGTCAACTCAGCAACAAGAACATTGCCCCTTGAACCTTTCAAGGCTCCCTCAGCAGTTACCAACATATTTATCAGTTCAGTCTTAGTGCATTCAATCTTATTCATGTGGTAGTTTACTATAAACTGACTAATGATCAGGAAGTGACTGTAGGATCAAATCCACTTGCAATTCCTTGTGCATGTTCATTCCGAGCTTCTCAAGCTCCTCTAGGTCCTTGATCATAGTCAGACCGTGATCATGGACAGACTGCCCCTCGCGCATCTTCGCTTTGAAAAGCCTCTTGGACACTTCAAAACGAGCGTGCGACTCTGGTCACCATACAACTCTTGCAGGTGTGTCAGTATGTCCCTAGCAGTCTTCATATTTTCATGCTGGGCATTGGAGTTCATTTGACATGGATGCCATCATATAGCATTTTACTCTAATGTCATCATCCAACCACTTTTTATGCTCTCACGCTGAACATCAGTAGGACCATGTTGGTAGTGTGGGGATATCTGAATCGAGTATGTAGCCTATTTTCTCACAGTCCAAAACAATTTTGAGGTTTCTAAGCCAGTCTTTGTAATTGGTTCCGGTCAGTCGGTTGGTCTCAAGAATACGGGTCAAAGGGTTTGAAGCCTGATATTGTATCTGCAGAGAGTAAAAGATTCTAGTTAGACTTTTGTACTTGATCCTAATCTGTTCTAAGATATTTTAGAACAAATGTAACTCCTACTATTTTCTCGAATCCCTCAACACTCTCCTGGAAGGGAAACGGAAATCCCACACGACTAGGGTTTCTAGTGGGTACTGCGGTCCCATCAATTTACCATGCCACCTCACCTAACAGTTATTGGTGACACATAGATTGATGAATATACAACTCTTGTACAATGCTTCTGAAGCATGTTGCAGTGTAACTTGGTCTCTAAGCCATGAAAACCTCACTGATGACCCAAAGATTGATTCAAAGATTGATTTTGATGATCACAATAACCTTGAAGTATAAAATACTAATGTTTGTGGTTTGCAAGGAGAAAGATATTTATTTTGCAAGGACATAGCAAGTTGGAAGAATACAAGAAGGCCTCCAAAGTTCTCAAGAAAAGTTGGAAGAAAGCTACAATTCATTGGCCCAAGTTTCAAGTTCAAAGAATTCAAGTTGAAGGAGCACAATTCAAAAGAAAAATTCAAAAGAATAGTCCTCGAGTCGACTCCTGGAGTTTAGAGTCGACTCTGGCACTCTAGAGTTTCAAGAAACAGTGCTCGAGTCGACTCCAATACTCTACGAGTCGACTCCGACTGAGAAAACAAACAAAAAAACAGGAAAGTTGATTTCAGCGCTACAGTGATCTCGAGTCGACTCCAACTTTTCAGGAGTCGACTCCCAGCTACAGTGCCGGCAGACTACTATTCACAGATCGAACCTGTTTCAGCCGAGTCGACTCCTACTTCAGCCGAGTCGACTCGAGCACGCTGGGAGGCATAACGGCTAGTTTTTTTCTTGATTCCAAACGGCTCTATTTTTGTCTCTAACGGCTAGATTTTTGTTGGGACTCCCTCTAAAGCTATAAAATCAAGAGGAGAGCTAGGGGAGAAGGTATGGAAGTGGGAGAGACATTTAGGAAAGAGATTTCAAAGAGATTACAAGGAAAATCTTCCATAAGCACAAAAAGGGCCATTCAAAGTAAAATAGAGAGAAGAAGAGCATCCAAGGAATCCCAAAGCTTCCTCTCCATCCGTGTGCTGCCTCGGTGATCCTCTACTTCATGCCAAATCAGAAGAGGGGTCAAGTAAAGAAGAAGCCGAGCTCCTTCATCTTCAAAACTCGTTAGAGGGCTCTCTTTACTCTATTTGTTTATATAGTTAAATTGCTTGCTTAACTCTTATCCGCGCATCCTTTAGTTGCAAGCATATTCAATTACTTAATCAAGTCTCATTCAATAAATCAAACTGTTGCTAAGTTTAAATTCCACTGTGCATCTATACAACTTTGCATAATTAATCAAAAAGTGTTAGAAGTAGCATAAAAGTTTTAAAAGACCCAATTCACCCCCCCTCTTGGGTTGTATCTACTGGGCAAACAACGTGGTATCAGAGCAGGTGCTCTAAGATTAATTATTGATCTCACGATCAAGAGCCAAAGATCATGACAACTCAAATAGATAGTTTTTAGGAGAAGGACAATCAATTGACACACCTCCACTATTTAATGGCATAACTATACACATTGGAAAATACGCATGCGCATTTTTATTCAATCACAAAACTATTATTTATGGAAAATCATAATAAATGACCTTCACATACTCTCTCAAACTATTAATGAAAAAGACTTAGCACAATTGAATGTTAATGCTATGAACTTTCTATATTGTGCTATCCATGAATCTATATTTCATAAGATTTCTGCATGCTTATCTGCTAAAGAAATCTGGGATACTTTAACAATTATTTATGATAAATCTCAGATTAGCTCACATGTGCTTCAATTGCGTACTAACAATGAGATTGCAGAATCCTCCACAGTAGCCGAGTCGACTCCCAGTTTGTCCGAGTCGACTCCTAGAGAAGAACAGTCTGAAAGGCAGAGACACAGTCTTGAAGACCCTGTGAACGAGTCGACTCCAAGTAGTTCCGAGTTGACTCCCAAGTTAGCCGAGTCGACTCCAACAAGGCCCGAGTCGACTCGAAGGCAGATTAGTTCAAAAAACAAAGAGTACGGTGATGGAAACAAGGATCCATTCCCGAACACCGAAAGATTCAAAAGCTTCCTAAAGATAAAGAAGAAGAGAAAGCAAGAAGAAAGGAAGAAAGAGATAAAAAGCAAGAAAGCCTTGACCAAGGAAGAGTCAAGCAAAAATTGAAAGCTAGAAGCAACAATGAACTACAAGAGGTAACTAACTTATGTTTTATGGCATTAGAAGATAAAGTAGAATCTGAATCTAATTTTACACCAAATGAATTTCGTGAAGAATATTCTTATGATGAACTATTAAATGCTTTTCATGATTTGTATGGTGAATGTAGAAAATTAGTTATCAAAAATAAAAATCTTAAAAAGCTTAAATCTCGAAATCTCAAAAGAAAGAAATTCTATTACTAAAATGTATGACAAACTAAATTCTGAAAATGAAAAGCTTAAGGTTAAATTTAGAACAATTGATCAGAAAAATCAGAATTTAATTAAAGAAAATCAAAACTTAAGTGAAGAAATTAACCAATCAAAATCTCTTATTAACAAATTCACTGTAAGTTCAGAACGATTAAAATTGATGTTTGAAAGCCAATATGTTGGCTTATGATAAATCAAAACTTGGCTTGACTCCTTTACTTAACAATAAATCTCTAGAGAAAAAGGTTATCAATGCATCAAGCAAACCATTAAATAAGATAACATATTTCCAAACATGAAAAGAATGGACATAACAACTTACCTATCGTTCTAACATAATTAAATCAAGTGGTAAAGTTATTACAATTAAACAAAATTTGGGTTCCAAAGGAACCATATGTCCTAACTCTCAAGGACCCAAGCAAGCTTGGGTACCCAAAATGAAAATATGAGGATGTAGACATAGGTGTGCCAAGATACCCATGGAACTAATAGAACTTTCATACAAATGGGTGTTCAAGACACACGAAAAGTAATTTTAAATAAAAAAAAATAATAATAATAATAATAATAATGAAATCAGTAAACCTTGCATTTCATCATTATTTTTGCTTTAGTATTTGATTAAAATATGAATTGCAAGTATTGACCAATTTTGTGATATAGAAAATACTTTTGGAAATATAATCAAATCACTTCATTTTATAGTATACTTTACTCACTATTGGATAAGTTGCTAAAAGATTAATCAATTTATTAAAAATAACTCTATAAATTCTCTATATGCTTGATTGAGAGTTTTTATCCATGGCATTATTGTTTATTGATCATAAGTATGATAATGTGTACTTGGTGTGCTTTTGAATATATGCACTATGAATACCAAGATTAAAGAAACCATCTTTGGCATATAAAATCAACTCATGCTAGTATGTACTTAATCTCAAAAGACCTTGCCATTGGCTTACTTAGATTATCTTCTGAAAGCTCAAAGTTTACTATGCATGCTAACTAAGGAAACAAACAAAAATCAATTTCTAAATCTAAAGATGTTGTTTCCATCACTAAGTTTTCAAAAGCTTACATTGGATGTGTTCTTGGCAAATAAAATTGAAATATTTTCTGTATTTGCTTAAATCTTGTAAAAGTGTTTCAAATGATAAAGGTTTCCAAACTGTGAAGATAAAGAGTATCATGGCACAGTGTTGAAAACCAAAATCCTGATAAAGTTTATACATAAATTAATTATTTCAGCACCAAGGACACCTTAAGTAAAATAGGGTTAATAGAATTCTTGAAGAAATGAAAAAGATATTGTGTATGATAGTCATCTACTTAAATATTTTTTAAAAGCTATCATCACTGCTTGTCATACATATGATTTCTATTAGATCTATTTTTTTGATGAAAACTCCTTTTGATCTTCTGAAAAATGAAAATGAACCATTGCATATCTTTCATATTTTTCAGTCATACACGTTATGCTTGATATGTTCTTTTGAAAATAATGCCAAATCTGATAAAGATGCTTCTATCTTTGGATATCATTCATCAAGCAATGCATATAGAATATTCAATAAAAAGATCCTAGTTGTAGAAATATCAATTCATTTTATTCTTTATGAGACTAATGATCTTTCATCAAGTCACTAAAATCAGATTATATGTATATGTTAATCTTTTTGCTTGCTTATAACAATCTAAAACTAAAACATCTTAAGAAGAATGAGCAAGATTATAATTGGTCAAGTTAAACTAAATCATTTTTTAAAAGAGAGAGAATTTCAAATCTTGCCGATAAAATCGGAAAACTTGTTAATAATTAGAACCAAATTGAGTTTTCAGAAATGCACTTAATGAAGAAAAATTTTTGACTCTAAAAGATTCAATCAAGAAAAGATGAATTAGATCTTGATGAAATCCTTGCATGATTAAAAGTAAAGATCACCATTATCATTTGCTTGCTTCATGAGCTTTATATTCTGTCAAATGAATGTGTAGAATGCACTCCTATGTGGTTATTTCATTAAAAAGGAGATCTATGTTAAATAACCACCATATTTGAAAACACTCATTATAAATATGTTAAAGCAATATATAATTTGGAACAAGCATCAAAAGCATGATATAAAAGCTTAAGTAACCTTTTTGATAGAAAGTATAGTGATAAATCTATACATCAAAAGAAGAATTTGTGATATCTTATTTGCTCAAAGTATGAATTGATGACATCATTTTGGTTCTACTAATGAAGAGTTATATGAAGATTTTACTTAGCTCATGTAAGGTGAGTTTGAAATATGTATGATGAATGAATTAACATCTTCTCTCAAACTCCAAATTAAGACAAACAAGAAAGGGGATCTTCATTGACCAAAGTTAGTCCACAAGAAAACTCTTATAGAAGATTGGCATGAAGAAGGTATGTCTATGACCCCATCTTGTAGAATTTGAAAAGGATGAGCAAAGTAGATCTATTGTTTTTTAAAGCTGTATTGAAGCATGATAGAATAATTATTTTACCATACAGCTAGTAGACCAGATTGTATGCTCATTATGTGACCTTGTGCAAGACTTCAATCCAACTTTAATGAATCATATTTTATTGATAACAATAAATCATAATCAGAATTTTGATAGAAACAACTGTTTAAGAAAAAGTTGATTAAAACTTAGCTAACATGTCTTATTAATAATTATCTTAGCAAATAGAATCTAAGCTCAATTGATTCTGAAAATAAAAAAAAAAATTGATTTGACCTTGATAAATCTTCCTATTGCTTCACATGCTTGTCTTTGAACCTTCTTGGTTAATGAAACTATCTCATAAGTTCAAGTGACATGTGTTTGCTTATATTTGGCAATCTCTTGAGTAAAATGACTCAACATTCAACTATTGTCATATCTTATATTGAGTCATCTAGTTAAAAAATATGTTGGATGAATGTTTTGTATCTTGAAGAAACTAATGACTTTCTTTCAAGAAAGAAAAGGAGTGTGTTAATAATGCAGGATCTTGAGCAAGAAAATGAGGATCTCAACTTGAAGGATATCTCCATGTAAGATACAATAAACATTCACATGCAAACAAGAGAGAGGACCTTCTTCAACCAAAAGTTCATACATAAGAAATCTAGTAGGTATTTGACTGAAGAATGCAGAATGAATTGGTAATTCTAGATACTTCTCTCATAAATTAATTGAGCAAAGTCAATAACTTAAATCTTATTATGGCATGATTAAGGTCTTTAATTATTAATTTTTGATATCATGTCTATATATATATATTGATTGACTTATGCTTTTAGAAATTGTTTTATGGTTTGCTCAAACTAAAATATTTCTTTGCCTATATCATAACCATGAAATACACAAGTATATGCATAAAATTTTGATTAAAATAACTTGTGAGAAGTTATGAATCCTTGAGCACAATGAAAATGTTGTTTGCATGATATACATCTATATGATACATAAGATTATTTCTTTATTCTGCTCTTTCATGTAAATTACTTGAGAATAACAAAAAGAGAGGAGATAAAGAAAAGAAAATGGATATTATTCAAGAGAAGTAAAATCTAAGTAAAGGCAAATACTCCAATCTTAAGGAAAAACAAAACAAGCATAATATATTCGGCACATTTGTGAGACTTGTGTGAGCATTCTTTTGGAAGGATAAAATCCGTAATGAATTACACTTAAATAGAGAGAATTTGAAGTGAATATTTTAACCTTTCTATATTGCTCATCATAGGGATGGTGCCAATGGGGAGGCTAGTGGTAGTAACCCGGCACTATTTGACCCACTATTCGGTGTAGGGCATATTAGGGACGGCACAAGAGGGAGGCTAGTGGTAGTACCTCGTGCCCCTTCCCAGCTCCACCCGGATAGGGGAGCAAATAGAGTATAGAGCATAAGAAAGTAAAAATGAAAGACAAAGTTAATGAAAGTATATAAGAAGATTCAAGTCATTTTTTTTAAATCACTTGAAAACACAATTTAAGGATGAAATCAATGCAAGATTATATTTAAATAGGGGGAGTTTAGTTGAAAAGAATTGTTTTTGGATCCTTGACATGCTTGTTCTTATTATTTAATGCATGACTTAACACATAATATATTTTGCATGTGGCATGATGTCTTGAATTATGGGTTCTCAATATTTTGCAATGCTCCCATGCTTGGATAAGTTGATTGAAATATGTCTTAACTTGGAATATGTCTTAACTTTGATCACTAGTCTTTGCTTCACCCTTGCCTCAAACTAACTTGTGT
This sequence comes from Phoenix dactylifera, assembly GCF_009389715.1. Classification (NCBI taxonomy): domain Eukaryota; kingdom Viridiplantae; phylum Streptophyta; class Magnoliopsida; order Arecales; family Arecaceae; genus Phoenix; species Phoenix dactylifera. Next base: position 52,400 of record NW_024069249.1, read on the forward strand.
TCCAATGCTTGAATGTTTAAAATACAGCATAAATTTTTTTTGGAAATTATTGAAAAGAAATTTCAGATTTGTCGTTCACAATCATCTTTAAAATCTGAAAGTTGAATAAATTTGTAAAAAGGAGAAAAGAAAGATATCTTTATTTAGGCAAAATGAATTGATCTTGATCTATCTTTCTACTTGGCCTAACTTGATACATAATATCCTAATACTGTTAAAATATCCTCCATTTTGTATCGAAACTCAATACTAAATACAAAGATTCTGAAAGTGCTCTAATGTTATTGAAATATGTGTTTTCAATCTTAGTAATTTAAGATGAGCTACAATCTAGAAGATGCATATCTCAAATCAAATTTGAGAGCCTTCTTGAAAATTCTTGTGAAAATTCAGAATCTGATTTTGTATAAAAGCTTAAATTTAATTAAAAATGCTTATATCGTTACATCATTGTAACCTTAGTTATATACTTCAATGATCATGTCATTTAGGGAGAATAACTCAATATGATTTCTAAATAAAATCTTAATGTAAGAAAAACAGAATTAATTTTGATGCCTTTGGGTTGATTGCTCCGATACGCATCCGAAACATATCATTTCTTATCTTCAAAGTCTACTAATATTGGTCCAAATGATGTGTCTTTCGATGATCTTGATTGCAAACAAAAATTTCTAAATATATGATTTTATTTTGATATTAAAAAGAGTTATTGTGTTCATGTATACATTGCTGAAAAACTGTGATTAAGAAATTTAGTTCTATAAATATACATACCTCAATGATCATCTATATGTTTTTTCTCTCCTACATTCTTAAAGACTTCCATCAGAATATATATAGAGTGAATGATCTTAAAGCTAGAAATATTTCAGCTCACTCAAATGATCTAAAAGAAAGAAAATGTAAATATTTTTGAAAGAAACTGAGCTTCAAATGAATCATTTTCTGATTAATATTTCAGTACATTTTCTCAAAGATTAAGAGGAAGCATAACTTGTTCTTGAAAGATTAAAAAGGGTGATTGCTATAAATTTTGAATAATTCTTGATCACTCTACATTCTCGATATCATAGAATTTCAGTTTTATTCACGCTGTCACTAAAATCTGAAATTCAACAAAAAGAAAAGAATGATTAAAGAGGAAGCATCTTTTGAGGGGGAGCTTTAGATATTCAGTAATCTTATCCTAAAGTTACTTTAATTTGATGCATAACTTGAATTTTTATGGATTGGATTTTGATGAACCTCCTTATATAGCAAGACTTGCTTAATCATATAATAAGGTTATACCTTGAGATGAGTTCTATAAAAGTTGTCTTATCTCAAACCTTGAAGTCTTATGAAAATAAGTTGAAACTTATAGAAAATATATTTTTGAGATTGACAATTTTATTGAACATTATATACAAATTCTAAACTCTTAAATGGAATGATCAATTGAGGGGGAGAAAGAAAGTCCAAATAAAAAGTGATCCTAATACTCTCCAATATGTATCATCTGAAATCTAAATCTGAAAATCTTTATGATACACCTTGAGGCTTTTTATTTGGTTAATATATCTTATGCATAAATCATGAACCAAATTTCAATTCAACAGTTCATCTTAAGAGTCTCTAACTTAATGAAAAAGGAGGAGAATAATGTGTTGAATTTTCTTGAGTATCTCTTAGAAAATCTATTTTGGAATTCACTAATGAGTTCTAATTGGCTTGCTCTTTAGAACTTCAATTTTGTGCCAATTCATATTTTTATGTATCAAATTGTGCTTATTTTTTTTGAATAAAAGAAAATCTTTAAAAGAACTCTAAATGATCTTTCAAAGCTTTGCATTTTATGTATACTCTAAGATATATCATAAATTTCATGAATTCATGTTTTGGTATTTATGCCATAATATTTTTACATCATAAAAGAACTTTGCAATCATACTTAATATATTGCTCTTATACTCTGAAAATTAGTTAAATTGCTCTCATGGTGCTAAAATACTTAATATATATTGGGCAAAAGATCTTAAATGAACAAGCTTTCATACTTATTATTGAAGAGAGGTTAGATTTCCATTCGTGCTTTCCTTGAATATCATTTATGGTACTTCTTGAATTAACTTAAGAAAGATTCCACCTACATTTGATTAGAAAACTATCTGTGAAATCACATTCGATGTGTTCTTAATTGGCTCTGATCTATGCTCATTAATCTTTTTCCAATATTATTGCCTTGAGTTATATGACTCATATTCTTGCAATAATTTGACATGCAAATCAGAGTACAATAAGAAAAGAAATATTTGAGTATTCTTATCTTTGTGCTTAATATTTCACTATCTTTTTGATGTTGTCAAAAAGGAGGAGAAATATCCTAGTATATGCTGCTTTATGTTTTGAATTGAATACAAATCAGCTTAAATTGAAATATGTTGATTGTGTTAAGCTGATTAAATCTAAAGCATTATCATGAAGTATGTTTTAAATATATATGTTTTCTACTTCATGCAACTTAGCTATGCATTAGTCCTAGAACACAATACATATTATATTGCATATACTCCAAATTTTGTCATCATCAAAAAGGGGGAGACTGATGACCCAAAGATTGATTCAAAGATTGATTTTGATGATCACAAAACCTTGAAGTATAAATACTAATGTTTGTGTTGCAAGGAGAAAGATATTTATTTTGCAAGGAACATAGCAAGTTGAAGAATACAAGAAGGCCTCCAAAGTTCTCAAGAAAAGTTGGAAGAAAGCTACAATTCATTGGCCCAAGTTTCAAGTTCAAAGAATTCAAGTTGAAGGAGCAAATTCAAAGAAAAATTCAAAAGAATAGTCCTCGAGTCGACTCCTGGAAGTTTAGAGTCGACTCTGGCACTCTAGAGTTTCAAGAAACAGTGCTCGAGTCGACTCCAATACTCTACGAGTCGACTCCGACTGAGAACAAACAAAAAAACAGAAAGTTGATTTTCAGCGCTACAGTGATCTCGAGTCGACTCCAACTTTCAGGAGTCGACTCCCAGCTACAGTGCCGGCAGACTACTATTCACAGATCGAACCTGTTTCAGCCGAGTCGACTCCTACTTCAGCCGAGTCGACTCGAGCACGCTGGGAGGCATAACGGCTAGTTTTTTCTTGATTCCAACGGCTCTATTTTTGTCTCTAACGGCTAGATTTTTGTTGGGACTCCCTCTAAAGCTATAAAATCAAGAGGAGAGCTAGGGGAGAAGGTATGGAAGTAGGAGAGAACATTTAGGAAAGAGATTTCAAAGAGATTACAAGGGAAATCTCCCATAAGCACAAAAAGGGCCATTCAAAGTAAAATAGAGAGAAGAAGAGCATCCAAGTGAATCCCAAAGCTTCCTCTCCATCCGTGTGCTGCCTCGGTGATCTTCTACTTCGTGCCAAATCAGAAGAGGGTCAAGTAAAGAAGAAGCCGAGCTCCTTCATCTTCAAAACTCGTTAGAGGGCTTCTCTTTACTCTATTTGTTTATATTGTTATATTTGCTTGTTTAAGAAGCTTTGATTTGTTTTAAACCTTTGTTTTAATATCTTGTAACTTGATTCAATCAAGGGATTGAATCAAGGGGTTAAGGTTTGTTGGTGAGCCATAGGGAAAACCAACGGTGATAGGTTTGTTGGTGAGCCTAGGTTGAAACCAACGGTTGTAAGGGTTCGATTGTGAATAGTAGTCTGCCGGCACTGTAGCTGGGAATTTAGACTGTAGCTGGGAGTCGACCCAAGAGGGGGGTGAATTGGCTTTTAAAACTTTTATGCTACTTCTAACACTTTTTGATTAATTATGCAAAGTTGTATAGATGCACAGTGGAATTTAAACTTAGCAACACTCACCTAACAGTTATTGGTCCCATTTCTTAGTTAAGTCAGACCCACCGTATAACCGTAGGAATAAAGTCGTCATTGGGTCCTCACCTAACAGTTATTGGTGCCCAACCCCACCTTTACCCTACAACATCTCATGTCTATAGAGAGGTCCAGCCTCCCGATGCAACTTGACCACTGTGTCCAGCCAAGACAAATCAACATCAGAAAGGCCTTAGCAGCTCTACTACAGTGGAAGACCTATTGACTTAATATTGGTGTAATCAGGTCTTAGTGTTTCCAACTTGAGCTCTTCAATAGAGGTAATCGAACAATTGGCCAGGTAAGCAGGTGGGAGGCTCCCCTTACTCAGAGAGTAAGGTCCTAATTAAGTAACCACCTTTAATGCTTTCCTAGACACCAATTAGATCAATTAATCTAATATGACTTGCTCATGTCGGTTCACTCTCGACTTGATTGAGGAGGTTTTAATTTAGGTCTCAATTGGGTTTGCTACATCACATGTAAACCTATCTACCCGACTCTCATTCACATCACATGCAAACGGCACATTGCAGGCAGTTATGATCGCAGCATAATATAAAGCTGAAATTTAAATAGGTGATGATCATGGATTCTAGTTAGGTCGTATTACAAGCACATGCACGTCAATCGATCAACTGGTCTTCAACTCTTGAATTGGTTCCAAGCCTCCTTGATTCGATCCTTGACCAACTCTTGATCCAATCGCCATCAGCCGCTTAGACCCCTGCTCATCTCATGCATCATCTTTGATTGGATCGTTGACGTACATCACATCACAGAAATACAACCAGATATAAAATAAAAATAAATTACATCTCCCTTTTAGGAGGCATGCAGGCCTCTCAAATATTAAATAAGATGCATGCAAGCATCTGCAAAATTACATGACATTACAGATCACATCGCAGGTCATATACATTCGATACCAAAAGGGTTTTGAATCCTATGATCATCACCACATGCATCTCATGCATGATTTTATCTAATCTGATTTAATTTTATTATGCAACCATCTGAGATCCAGATCATGCAATACCTTAATTTTAAACATCATAATCATATCATAATTTTAAAAACTAACATTGCATGATCGATCTAAAAAATCAGCATGCTGAAAATTTCAGCATACGAAATTTCAGCACGCAGAATTTTTCAGCATGCATAAATATATAA
>NW_024069250.1:0-57454 GCF_009389715.1 Phoenix dactylifera
TCTTTATAAGTGCCTCGAGCTTTGGTTCAAAGTAATTTGGCAAAGTGTTGAACTCAGTTTGAACCAAAGTCTGAAGCTCGAGTCGACTCCGAAAGATTACGAGTCGACTCCAAGTGTTTTAGAGGTTCTGGCACAAGCTCGAGTCGACTCTAGTACACTACGGGTCGACTCCGACTGAGAACAGACAGAAGGACAGAAAGATGATTTTCAGACCCTATCACCGAGTCGACTCCAACAGGTTTCAGGTCGACTCCGATGCTTGTCGAGTCGACTTTCGATGGTTCCGAGTCAACTCCGCAGAGTAACAGACAGAAACACAGAACGATGGTTTTCAGACCCTGTTACCGAGTCGACTCCAGAAGGTTACGAGTCGACTCCGAAGTTTGGCGAGTCGACTCCCAGTTATGTCCGAGTCGACTCCCAGAGGAAAGCAAGTCTGAAAGGCAGAGAACGAACTTCGGAGACCCTGTGAATGAGTCGACTCCAAGTACTCCAGAGTCGACTCCCAAGTCAGCCGAGTCGACCCCAACAAGGTCCGAGTCGACTCCGAGGCAGTTCAGATCAACAGACAGAGGATCGGCTTTTCGGACTCTGAGAGCCGAGTCGACTCCAAGAGAACCCAAGTTGACTCGAGAGAGAAAAGCAGATAAATGGATTTCTGGAATCCTGAGAACGAGCCGACTCCTAAGTGCCCGAGTCATCTCCAGATGTTGGGGAGTCGACTCCAGTTTGGTCCGAGTCGACTCCAGAATGGGACAAGTACTTTAATTCAAATCCTGAACAGTGGGCGAGTCGTCTCCTATTAAGGGCGAGTCGACTCCAGTAACAGCCGAGTCGACTTCCGATCGCGCGAGTCGACTCCGATCCCAACGGACACATTATCAGGATGCGCAGACTAGACAGAACGGCTCCAAATCTGTTCCTAACGGCTAGTTTTCAAAAGAAACCCCTTAAATAGCCACAGTGAACAGTAGCAGACATCAAGAGAGCTATTCCATTCAAGTAAAAAGGCATTTCCACCTACCTAGAGCTTCTTAAGAGTAAATACAAGCAAAAGAAGGAAGAAGTGCATTCAAGGCAATTCGAGAAGTACTTTCTTTGCATTCAAGGCTCTCCTGCTGTCCTCAAATCTTCAGCTCTTTCAGAGGACACTCAGAAATCGAGAAGCCCCTACTCCCCCAATCTAAAATCTGTTTGAGGGCTTCTAACTTTACTTTACATTTATTGTTTTCACATCTGCTTGTTGGGATCCCTTGCACGCCGCAGAAAAATTCTGAACGCAGCAGAAGGGGCATGCGCGGATCCCGTTCATCACATGAACGTATTTCAAAAACCGGCGTTCGTAGATAGATTAGGATTAATTTATTTTTCATTAAATTAAGAAGATCAGATCTTCACCTTATGCGGGTAGATGAACACCGCAAATCTAATGATCGTGGATTTGTTGGAAGGTTCGCTTGAAGCCGCACACGCGTCCGGCCTCTACTTATATCCACACGAAGCAGAGGACTGATCAAAGCTCTCGAATCTCCCCGGGGTGCTAGCTCCCTTGCAGAGAATACTTTTAATGGCTGAAATCCTCTCTTTTGAATCAACTCTTGATTGTGTTAGAGAGGAGGAAGAAAGACTAGAAAGGGAGAACCAGATTCACCCTTTCTTTTGCCTTTTTATTTTGGTGGAAGAAGGAAGTAAGGGAGAGGGAGAGGTTCAGCCGCCTCTCTCTTCCTTTTTTTTTTTTTTTCTTTTGTGCAGATGAATCCCAGAGAGAAGGGGGCTGCCGTACCTAAGAGGAATTAAAGAGAGAATAGGGCCCACATGCCCTCCTCTTCCTTTTTTAAACAACCCTAGGCGTGGAGCTCCTACAAAATAGGAGCTCACGCACGCCTAGGCCAAGAGGAGGGGTACGCCCCTCCTTATCCCCTTTTTTTAAATGGTGAGTAGGTGGCTGAACATTAAGGATTAATTCCCAAACCGTGGCAGCCTCTATCCTTCTTTTCTTTGGCGTATTGCGCTCCTAAAAAATAGGAGCTCCATCCGCCCCTCTTAGTGCCGCACCAAAATTGAAGGAGCCGCTCCTCTCGTGTGCTTCTAATCCTCCTCTAAGGAGGATTAGGTGGTCCCTCAATTAGAGATCTAATCTAATTAGATCTCTCCCAAATTATGAACCAATTTGAACCTATAAAAGTCCTAATCCAATTAGGACTCAATTGAATCATGACTCAATTGAACTCTTCAATCCTAATCCAATTAGGAGTCATTTTAATTAGATTAAAATTAATTAGGACTTAAGAAATTCTAATCCAATTAGGACTTATTTAATTTCAGTCCTAATCCAATTAGAACTTTAGAAATCCTACTCCAAGTAGGACTCTAATTTAATTTGAACAAGTCCAATTAATTAAATCTAATTGATTCAATTAAATTGCAATCCAATTACAATTATTCCTTCTTCAACTCACTAACTCTTAGTAGGTTACACTAATTATCAATCAAATTGATAATTATGAATTATTTGTGATTTTAAATCACAATTCAACCATCGGATCAGTCAATACCTCTAATGTGTGTGACCCCATAGGTTCTATTCTGTCTGGTAGTGAGATATATTGCGATCTCTATCATAATATTATTGAAAACTCCTTTCAATGGGTTGGAACAATTCCAACTCAACTCACCAGGGATCATCGATTATCAAGATAGTCCCTGTGAGTCTCACCATCCACTATTGACACCTAGCAGCATGTAGTGGCAACCCAGCAGAATGGAATGATGAACCTCTAGGTGCAGTTATCGTATGATACAGTCCTTCTATCGTGGATTCCTACAGAACGGAGGTCATGGATAACTCGTCAAACCCCGTCGTCTGTCATATGTCTAGATTTATTCGACTTAAGTTCGAGAGTGGAAAACTCTTTCTCCACTGTACATACTGCCCCGGCCGAGGTCTTACGAACTCAGTCTTATAAATCACATAGAATCACTCCTTATCTATCAAGATCGATAGATTCCATGTAGGTGCATACCCTACTCCTACAGTGAACCTACTGCAGCCAATCTACACCACAAGGATTCATATGGCTAGAGACCATGTATACGTGCAGTCAAACTACAATAACCTCACTGTGAATAGCCGAAGCACCGCAGGTCAAAGGACCAGTCACACTACTACAACATCAAGCAAGTCACTAACGAGTGGATAGATATACAAGTGACTTGTTGTTTGGTCACGCCCAGTATCCTTGTTCTTTAACAAGCACTTGCACAATTGCTCCAGCGTCCCTACACTATGAACTCAAGACTCGTTCATCAAAGAAAGCAATATGTGCACTAATCTCTGCGGATCAATCACCGTCCTCGTGATGATCCATCGATCAGGAGCAATTCAAGAATTAATCACCAATGACACATGCCTCAAATTTTCAACTCTTGAGAATATGCGTCATCATCTTATTAATTCCTTGGGCGATTCATGGACACATAAGAGCATGAATGATAAGAATGCCCAACTTAATAAATTCATAATTAGGTCAAGTACAAATTTATGTTCCAGAATAAAATAATGCGTCAGCCAAATTGGCTTCTAGGGCATACTTCTAACAATCTCCCACTTATACTAAAGCCAATCAGCCATAAATCTAAGCCCCATCTTCTCAAAATGCGCTTCAGTTTTCTGCTGACTTAGCTACTTAGTGAATGGGTCTACCACGTTGCCTATGGAGTCTACTCTCTATACCTCTACTTATTTCTTTTCGAGGTGGTCACGTAACAGGTTAAACCACCGCTTTATGTGCTTAGACTTCTGGTGAGACCTTGGCTTCTTAGCTAGTGCTATGGTGCCATTGTTATCACAGTAGAGTGTTATGGCATCTGATGACATTACACCTAACTCTGCAATGAACTTCTTAAACCAAAAGGTTTCCACTGCACCCTTAGAGACGGTTTAACATTCAGCTTCCAAGGTAGAATCTATAATGATCGGTTGTTTGGAACTCTTCCAATTTACTGAACCACCATTGCACATATTCTGATGTAGACTTTCTATCATCAATATGTTTGTATCTTTCTACCTTCAACTCTGATCTTTTTCCAAAGACCAAGACATGTCCTTAGTTCTTCTCAAGTACTTAAGACTGTTCTTCACAGCTATCCAGTGCTTCTTGCCTGGATTTGACTGATATATGCTCGTGACACTCACAGCATGTACTATATCAAGTTACGTACATAGCATGGTATACATGAGGCTCCCTATAGCCGAAGCATAAGGGATCTTGCTCATCCGATGAATCTCTTCAGATGTGTTGGGGCACATCTTCTTAGAGAGATTTATCCCATGCCTAAGGAGTAATAATCCCCTTTTAGAGATTTTCATGCCGAACCTCTTCAGCACTCCCTCTATGTACATGTTCTGTGATAGGGCAAGCATCTTCTTAGATCTATCTCTATAGACTTTAATTTCCAAAATATAGGATGCTTTCCCAAGGTCTATCATGGAGAATTTTTTAGACAACCAAACCTTGACCTAAGTTAGTATGGGAATATCATTCCCAATTTGAAGGATATCATCCACGTACAATACGAGGAATGCAATAGCCCTCCCACTAACCTTCTTATAAACACATGGTTTCTCCTCGTTCTTGATGAAATCAAACGATTTGATTACATTATTGAAACGAGTGTTCCAACTTCGAGATACTTGCTTTTGTCCATGGATGGACATTTGCAGCTTACATACTTTGTGATCACCATCACAATATCATGATATGCTGCAACAGCAAGCAATATTCGAATGTACTTCAACAATACTACAGGTGAAAAGTATCCTTATAATCAAATTGAAAGAGTAGATGCCCTACAAGCCAATCGCAATATGTATTGCGAAGGGTTTTTCTTTTGATTTGTCCAAATCATGTACATAACATTTAAATATGAATAAAGGCATTATGTTTTATCATATGCTGTTGATTATATTTATGATAAACTCCTTAGATTAGGGCAATGGTTTTAAGACTATGATGAGATCATACTAGTGAGACTTAAAATCCTAAAATTCTAATCTTAAATATTCCCAGTCATTGGTACATTGAGTCGGAGATCAATAATTACCGGAAAAACTGGCATGTCTTATGTATGCTCGATGCAGAGGATGATTGATCTCACAATCATTTGTGTGGAGACACTAATACAAAGATATGGGTGCTCATTAGAAGAATGAGTTCACTGAATTGACCTACAAAGAGAAATCTTATGAAGTCTTACTTACATGTCAAAAGATGATTCTCTTAGTGGGAGTTGTGCAACTGATCCTTTGACCTGAGATCACCATGGTATCTTGTGCACATGAACCTATGTTTTGGTTTACACTCATTCATGACAATAAGTTATGTACGAGGTCTTCTGGATATGGTGGATTGTGTACGAAGATTATGAGTAGGTCAACAAGGAATTAATCACTTCTAGTAAGAGAAGATAGCATCCTATTTATTCTAATCATATGATAATTCAGGAAGCCTTTGATCAAAGCAGAATGAAAATTAGAAAGAGTTTCTAATGTTTCATTATTTGAATTATCATTAAAAGATTGAGAAAAATATGAATATTAATTGAGTTTGACATATATTCATACTCATATACATATTTGGGATGCAGTTTGATTAAAGGATTGAATTGCATGGTAACTTGCCACTGAAGGGTATTTTTGGTATTTCTACCAAATTCCATATTTTCCGGGTAGACATGACACGTTGCTAGACGTCAATCTTGTCTTATAGGTTTGATCGAATTAAAGAGTTTAATTCGATCACCAATTAGAAAGGATTCTAATTGTTAAGTTCGGGTTCGCGCAGTTTAGACTTAAATCGATTAGAAGAGTTCTAATCAAGTTGGGTCAACTCGCACTCACACCTATTGCTGGCTAAGTATGGAACCCAATGGGTCACACACAAGAAAATTTATCAAGGGTCTAATTGGATTAGATCATGTTTGCAAGATAAACATCCTAGCAGGTGTTGCAAACCTTAGCTCCTGATTCGAACTGGATTCGAATCTGATTCGAATTGGATTCGAATCTGATTCTTAATTGATCTAATTTGATTAGATCATATTCTAATATGGGTTAGCCAAGAGTTGGCACCTAATTGGCTTGGTTTGAGTCTAATTGGATTAGATTTGATAAATCATTCATTTTTGACCGTTGGATCAATATTTGGATGAAGAGATGGATCAAATGGATGGCACCATGAATTGGAGCCATTGGATTTTCATCATAGGATGATGGGAGATCATGATGACGTGATGGATATCATTGGGAGGCGTGGAGATGAAAAATAGGTGAAGGAAAGAGAGAGAATACGTGAAGATTAAATGGATAAGGATGAACCATTTATTTGATCTTATCCATTCTCTCTCTTCTCTCTTCATCACGCCTAAGGGATATATGGCGCCTTCTTTCATGGCCTTTGGATCATCATCAACCCTTGATGAATGGATAAGGTTGGTTCCTATTTTTCTTGCGTGAGAAGAAGTGAAGAAAGGGAAGAGTACGGCGCATTTTCATGAAGAGGTGCTTAGGGAATCAAGCGCCACATCATAAGCGCTTGATCTTATCCTAACCACTTTTGATACGCCTCTCCCTATTTTTGTGGCTCCTTCTCTCCTCTTATCACGCCCCATCTGAAGGATGTGTGGATGGGATGCATCCTTTGGTGATGCATCCCCACGCCATCTATAAATAGGAATGCTCCCGGTGTTTTCTAATCATCGGAAATCAATCCAACTCTCTCTCTCTCATATCCCTTCTTTCTTACATTAGTTTCTTTCTTTCTAACATTGCTTCTAGTGTGTCCTAAGCCAAGACAAGGTGGTCTTCCTTAGGACAAAAGGATTAGAAGTGATTTTAGAAGGCTAAAGAAAAATAGAAAGGAAGGAAAGCAAGCTATTAGAGTTCTTTAGAAGAATTCTGCATTAAGGATCAAAAGTCTTTGGAGCTAAAGTCTTGATCAAGTTTTCGTGTGGATCACCATTGGAGGGCGGACACTTGGACGCCTCGTGGAGATTGTACACTTTGGATTAGCATTTGAGGTATTCTACTAATTCTGCATTTATTTTATATTATTTGATTGTAATCATTAAGGTGATCTAGGCTTAAAAGGGTTTCATGCATAGGGACTTTATTAAGAAAATTTTTAAAATCCCTAGCTTCCGCTGCCCATTATGACATGCTAGAACCCTACAGTGGTATCAGAGCCATCCTTAATTGGTTCAATCAAATAATAATGCATGATGTATGATTATTAATTTACTATGAGATAGTAATGTCATATGCTTAATGAAATGCTGAAATATATGATTCATATATGATATGATATGTAATAAAATGTCATGATATGATATTTTCCATATGAAAATATGTTGAAGCATGTTAATTAGTTGCTTATGATTTATACATGCTATGAGATAGCTATGATGCATGATAGCTTATTTTAGATATGTTAAATATATGTTACAATTAAAGAATGTGCTAGAGACTAGTAAGCCCTCAATAAAAATTATATTAAGTCATAGTGTTGAAAAACTTTGAGCTAATCCATTCTAGAATAATTAATCTAATTGGTGTCTAAGGAAGGCACTAAAGGTGGTTACTTAATTAGGACCTTACTCTTTGAGTAAGGGGAGCCTCCCACCTGCTTACCTGGCCAATTGTTTGATTGTCTATTATGGATAAGCTTAATGTTGATATAACACTATTGATAGCCTTCCTTCATGCCTCGATATTATTATGTCAAGATCCATGCTAGTTTGTTGTGCTAACACAAAACTTGCAATGGGGACTGATGTTATACTGTCTTGGTGCATTAAGATGCTTATGGCATATTTTAATATATTGCCTTGTTGTGTAACCACAAGGGCAATATTATTCGAATATGACTATATGGAAATGAAGGGTTTGACTTAACTAAAATATTATTGTTTGTTGTGCTAACACAAGGCAATAAGTATTTTAAGAGGACAAGATAAAGTTGAGAATTGCATGAGATGCAATTGGAAAGAGTTTCCTACCTTTGAACTCATAAGAGTTTGTTGTGTAAACACAAGGCTTTTTATGATGAATTAGGATCTCAACCCTACTAAGAAAAATTATATTTTCACGTTTATCATAGGAGAGGGCTATGATATTCGATAAAAATAGTAGGAGACAAATTAGATTAAAGTCCTTATCTAGTTGCAAACATGTCATCATGATTGGTCTGCTTATATTAGTTATGTTCTTGCATATGTAGAATTATTAAATGGCTTCACTTTCACTAAGAGGCATCTTAGATGCCAACAAGTTGACCGGACCAAACTATGTGGACTGGTTGAGGAATTTAAAGATAGTACTCACTCAGGAGAAAATTTCCTATATACTTGAAACCCCTGATCTTGGAGATCTAGGGGATGATGCTACAGAAGAGGAGGTTGCCACACATAAGATGTGGAAAAATGACAGTTTGACTGTCAAATGTATCATACTTGCCTCTATGAGCAATGAATTACAGAGGCAACATGAAGGCATGGACACTCAATCCATACTTCTCAATTTAAAAGAGTTGTATGGAGAACAAAGCAGGACTGCTAGGTATGAGATATCTAAGCAGTTGTTCCGTGCTAAAATGAATGAAGGAACTCCAGTGCAAAACCATGTTCTTATGGTTATAGACTTAATCACTAGATTAAGTCAATTAGGTTTTGCTATGGATAGTGAGCTCAGTCAGGATTTGATCCTGCAATCACTGCCTGATTCATTCTCTCAGTTTGTTGTGAACTTTCACATGAACAAGCTGAACACCTCCCTGCCCGAGCTGTTAAATATGCTCAAAACAGCTGAAGGCCATATTAAGAAGGATAAAGGTCCACTCCTCCTTATAGATGGCACTTCTAAAAGGAAATCGGGAAATAAGGGTTCTAAGAAATGATTGAACCCCAAGAGTAGCATCAAAAAGAAAAAAGGAAAGAAAAACTCCGGATCAAGTACCTGTTTTCATTGCGGCAAAGCTGGCCACTGGAAAAGGAATTGCAAGAGTTTTCTTGCAAGTATGAAGACCGATGCAAGAGTTGCATCAAAAAGTATGTTTATGTTACATGCCAACTTGTCATTAAGTTCTTCAAATTCAAATTCATGGGTATTGGATACCGGCTGTGGTTTTCACATTTGCAAATCTTTGCATGGACTACAGAAAATTAAAATTTTGAAGAAAGGTGACTTCGAGCTGTATGGCGCTGGAGGAGAGTCCATCCAGGCTGAAGCTGTTGGAACCTACAACTTGGAGTTACCTTCGGGAGAGCTCCTACAATTAGAAGATTGTTATTATATGCCCAAAATTATTAGAAATGTAATTTCCATTCCTTTGTTGTTAAAGAAAGGATTTGAAATTAATGGAAAGGGCAATGGTTGCTCTATTTATTTTTCTAATAAGCATCTTTGCAATGGCATTATGGAAAATGGTCTTCTTGTTTTATTACTTAATGACAATGTCTTTCATATTAATAAAAGCAATAAAAGAAAGAGAGAGGAAGTGAATAACACCCTTCTTTGGCATTGCCGACTTGGTCACATAAGTGAATTAAGAATCAACAAGTTATACAAAGAAGAGTTCTTTGATCCTTATGATTATGAATCATTAGGAACTTGTGAATCTTGTCTTATGGGTAAAATGACTAAGTCTCCATTCACTGGACATGGAGAAAGGGCAAGTGAGTTATTAGGACTTGTACACACAGATGTATGTGGTCCTATGACAACTCTAGCTAGAGGTGGATACTCTTACTTCATCACATTCACTGATGATTTATCAAGGTTCGGATATGTGTATCTTATGAAACATAAATCCGAAGCTTTTGATAAATTTAAAGAGTATCAAAGTATGGTTGAAAAACAAACCGAAAAGTGTATTAAAATCCTTCGATCTGATCGAGGCGGTGAATACCTTTCTAGTGAGTTTTTAAATCATCTTAAAGAAAAGGGCATTCTCTCTGAATGGACACCTCCGTATACGCCACAATTAAATGGTGTAGCTGAACGGAGGAATCGTACTCTATTAGATATGGTAAGGTCCATGATGTGCTTTACTGATCTTCCTATTTCCTTCTGGGGTTTTGCCCTAGAGACCGCTGCACTAATATTAAACAGGGTACCTTCTAAGTCTGTACCTAGCACTCCATATGAGATATGGAGAGGAAAGAAGCCTAATCTTAAGTTTCTTAAGATATGGGGTTGTCAAGCTTATGTCAAAAGAAATTTTGGATACAAGCTAAGTGCTAGATCAGATAAATGTATTTTTGTAGGTTATCCTAAAGATAGTATAGGATACATCTTCTATCATCCTATCGAACAAAAAGTTTTTGTAGGTAGGCATGCCATTTTCTTAGAAAAAGAGTTTATCTTAGAAAAGGGCAAGGATAGAAAAATTGAACTTGAAGAAGTTCAAAATCTACAAATAGAAACACAAGAAATTCTTCAACCAGATGTACCCATTGATGAGGTACAACCACAACACACATCTCCTCTCCGAAGGTCAGATAGAGTGCGAAGAGCACCTGAGAGGTATGGGTTCATCATTGAAAATGATGAAGCCCACATTGTTCAGAATAATAATCCTCTGACCTATTCGGAAGCTGTCAAGAGTAATGACTCTGACAAATGGCTAGAAGCCATGAAATCCGAAATAGATTCTATGTATACCAACCAAGAATGGACTTTGGTTGATGCACCAGAGGGTGTAAACCCTATAGGTTGCAAATGGGTCTATAAGAAAAAGATTGGAGCAGATGGCCAAGTAGAAACCTACAAGGCTAGATTGGTGGCAAAAGGTTTCAGGCAAAAGCAAGGAATTGACTATGTTGAAACTTTTTCGCCAGTAGCTATGCTCAAATCTATTCGGATTTTGCTTGCAATAGCTGCATACTATGATTATGAAATCTGGCAGATGGATGTCAAAACCGCCTTCCTTAATGGTTATCTTGAGGAAGAGGTTTACATGACACAGCCAGAAGGATTTGTCTCAAGTAAGAGAGCAAATCAAGTATGCAAGCTTAAGAGATCCATTTATGGATTAAAGCAAGCATCGAGGAGTTGGAACATCCATTTTGATACAACAGTCAAAGAGTTTGGTTTTATCAAAAATGTGGATGAACCATGTGTGTACAAGAAGACTAGTGGGAGTGCCATTGTCTTCTTAATATTGTATGTAGATGACATACTGATCATTGGAAATGATATTCCAATGTTACAATCGGTCAAGACTTGGCTGTCAAAAAGCTTTTCCATGAAAGACTTGGGAGAAGCATCCTATATACTTGGTATAAAGATCTATAGGGATAGATCTAAAAGGATGCTAGGCTTGTCCCAGTCTAGGTACATAGATAATGTGCTGAAAAGATTCAGCATGGAAGAAAGTAAAAGAGGTTATTTGCCTATGAGTCATGGCATACGTCTCTCTAAGAAGATGTCTCCTAAGACATCTGAAGAGAGGAATAGAATGAATTCTATTCCCTATGCTTCAGCAGTAGGATCGATTATGTATGCTATGCTATGTACTAGTCCTGATGTTGCTTATGCCTTAGGCATAACAAGTAGATTTCAGGCTGATCCAGGAGAGGATCATTGGATAGCTGTGAAAAATATTCTTAAGTACTTGAGAAGGATTAAAGATATTTTTCTAGTTTATGGAGGATCTGAGTTGAAACTAGAAGGATTTTCTGATTCTAGTTTTCAATCAGATCCAGATGATAGCAAGTCCACTTCAGGGTATATCTTTACCCTAAATGGTGGTGCAGTGAGCTGGAAGAGTTCCAAACAACAAACTGTAGCTGACTCAACTACTGAGGCAGAATACATTGCTGTAAGTGAAGCCGCTAAGGAAGCTGTCTGGATGAAGAAGTTCATCTCTGAGTTAGGAGTAGTTCCCGAGATTGCTGGACCAGTCCCAGTTTATTGTGATAACACTGGAGCTGTTGCTCAAGCGAAGGAACCAAGGTCTCATCACAAATCCAAGCACATTCTAAGACGCTTCCATCTTGTTCGAGAGATTGTCGAGAGACAAGACATAGTCATTGAATGAGTAGACACCAAGAACAACCTAGCAGATCCGTTCACTAAAGCTCTACCACAACAGCAGTTCGATCGCCACCTCGATTGTATGGGAATAAAATATAAGAGCGATTGGCTTTAGTGCAAGTGGGAGATTGAAAGAGTAGATGCCCTACAAGCCAATCGCAATATGTATTGCGAAGGGTTTTTCTTTTGATTTGTCCAAATCATGTACATAACATTTAAATATGAATAAAGGCATTATGTTTTATCATATGCTGTTGATTATATTTATGATAAACTCCTTAGATTAGGGCAATGGTTTTAAGACTATGATGAGATCATACTAGTGAGACTTAAAATCCTAAAATTCTAATCTTAAATATTTCCAGTCATTGGTACATTGAGTCGGGGATCAATAATTACCGAAAAAACTGGCATGTCTTATGTATGCTCGATGCAGAGGATGATTGATCTCACAATCATTTGTGTGGAGACACTAATACAAAGATATGGGTGCTCATTAGAAGAATGAGTTCACTGAATTGACCTACAAAGAGAAATCTTATGAAGTCTTACTTACATGTCAAAAGATGATTCTCTTAGTGGGAGTTGTGCAACTGATCCTTTGACCTGAGATCACCATGGTATCTTGTGCACATGAACCTATGTTTTGGTTTACACTCATTCATGACAATAAGTTATGTACGAGGTCTTCTGGATATGGTGGATTGTGTACGAAGATTATGAGTAGGTCAACAAGGAATTAATCACTTCTAGTAAGAGAAGATAGCATCCTATTTATTCTAATCATATGATAATTCAGGAAGCCTTTGATCAAAGCAGAATGAAAATTAGAAAGAGTTTCTAATGTTTCATTATTTGAATTATCATTAAAAAATTGAGAAAAATATGAATATTAATTGAGTTTGACATATATTCATACTCATATACATATTTGGGATGCAGTTTGATTAAAGGATTGAATTGCATGGTAACTTGCCACTGAAGGGTATTTTTGGTATTTCTACCAAATTCCATATTTTCCGGGTAGAAATGACACGTTGCTAGACGTCAATCTTGTCTTATAGGTTTGATCGAATTAAAGAGTTTAATTCGATCACCAATTAGAAAGGATTCTAATTGTTAAGTTCGGGTTCGCGCAGTTTAGACTTAAATCGATTAGAAGAGTTCTAATCAAGTTGGGTCAACTCGCACTCACACCTATTGCTGGCTAAGTATGGAACCCAATGGGTCACACACAAGAAAATTTATCAAGGGTCTAATTGGATTAGATCATGTTTGCAAGATAAACATCCTAGCAGGTGTTGCAAACCTTAGCTCCTGATTCGAACTGGATTCGAATCTGATTCGAATTGGATTCGAATCTGATTCTTAATTGATCTAATTTGATTAGATCATATTCTAATATGGGTTAGCCAAGAGTTGGCACCTAATTGGCTTGGTTTGAGTCTAATTGGATTAGATTTGATAAATCATTCATTTTTGACCGTTGGATCAATATTTGGATGAAGAGATGGATCAAATGGATGGCACCATGAATTGGAGCCATTGGATTTTCATCATAGGATGATGGGAGATCATGATGACGTGATGGATATCATTGGGAGGCGTGGAGATGAAAAATAGGTGAAGGAAAGAGAGAGAATACGTGAAGATTAAATGGATAAGGATGAACCATTTATTTGATCTTATCCATTCTCTCTCTTCTCTCTTCATCACGCCTAAGGGATATATGGCGCCTTCTTTCATGGCCTTTGGATCATCATCAACCCTTGATGAATGGATAAGGTTGGTTCCTATTTTTCTTGCGTGAGAAGAAGTGAAGAAAGGGAAGAGTACGGCGCATTTTCATGAAGAGGTGCTTAGGGAATCAAGCGCCACATCATAAGCACTTGATCTTATCCTAACCACTTTTGATACGCCTCTCCCTATTTTTGTGGCGCCTTCTCTCCTCTTATCACGCCCCATCTGAAGGATGTGTGGATGGGATGCATCCTTTGGTGATGCATCCCCACGCCATCTATAAATAGGAATGCTCCCGGTGTTTTCTAATCATCGGAAATCAATCCAACTCTCTCTCTCTCATATTCCTTCTTTCTTACATTAGTTTCTTTCTTTCTAACATTGCTTCTAGTGTGTCCTAAGCCAAGACAAGGTGGTCTTCCTTAGGACAAAAGGCTTAGAAGTGATTTTAGAAGGCTAAAGAAAAATAGAAAGGAAGGAAAGCAAGCTATTAGAGTTCTTTAGAAGAATTCTGCATTAAGGATCAAAAGTCTTTGGAGCTAAAGTCTTGATCAAGTTTTCGTGTGGATCACCATTGGAGGGCGGACACTTGGACGCCTCGTGGAGATTGTACACTTTGGATTAGCATTTGAGGTATTCTACTAATTCTGCATTTATTTTATATTATTTGATTGTAATCATTAAGGTGATCTAGGCTTAAAAGGGTTTCATGCATAGGGACTTTATTAAGAAAATTTTTAAAATCCCTAGCTTCCGCTGCCCATTATGACATGCTAGAACCCTACAATCAGTGCCTTCGCACTGACTATAACCTTTCGCCACTAGCTTTGGCTTATAGGTCTCTATCTAGCCATCCGAACTTAATTTCCTTTTGTAGATCCATTTACACTCAATAGGTACTATACCTTCTGGTGGATCTACTAAGGTCCAGACTTGGTTGGAATGCATGGAGTCCATCTCTGACTTCATCGCTTCCAGCCATATCTCGGAATCGATGTCTAACATCACCTCGTTGCAGGTATTGGGATCCTTACCTTGATCCCTATCTTCCATGAGGAACACTTCCTCTACATCCTCTGTAAGTATACCTAAGTACCTTTCAGAAGGATGGGAGATCCTACTAAATCTACGAGGTGGAGGAGGTACAATATGTACTGGCTCAATATGAATAGGTTCTATAGGCATAATGGCTCGTTGCTCTTTAGAGATTTTTTCTTCGAGCTCAATTTTTCTCCCACTGCCTCTATCAAGGATAAACTATTTTCCATGAAGATAGCATGTCGGCTCACAAACACTTTGTGATTCTCTGGGACGTAAAAATTGTATCCTAATGACTCTTTAGGATATTTTATAAAATGAGCACTAATTGTCCTATCCTCTAACTTGTCCGCCTGTTGTCATTTGACTTGGGCCGGACATCCCCAAATCTTGAGATAACTAAGACACGGCTTCTTACCATGTCATATCTCATATAGTGTGGTAGGAACAGATTTAAAGGGAACACTATTCAATATGTAAATAGCTGAAAATAGGGCATCTCTCTAAAGAAACAAGGGTTGATCAGTGAAGCTCATCATGGACCTGACCATATCCAATAGGGTCTGATTCCTCCTCTTCGACACTCCATTGAGCTGAGGTGTACCAGGAGGGGTCCATTATGAAACTATACCATTCTCCTTGAGATAATCACAGAACTCTCTACTAAGGTATTCACCTCCTCGATCTGATCGAAGAACCTTAATGAGTTTTTCTGTTTGTTTTTCTACTTCATATATAAACTCTTTGAACCTTTCAAAAGTTTTAGATTTGTGTCTCATACACATATCCATACCGTGAGTAATCATCGGTAAATAAAGTAAAAAATTACAATCCCTAGCCTGCACATCGAATAGGCCACACACATCAGTGTGTACTAGGGTAAGTATTTCAGTGGACCTTCCTGTGTCCTATAAAAGATAATTTGGCCATCTTTCCTTGAAGGCAGAATTCACAAATCGAATATGACTCGTAAGTTAATGAGCCCAAAAGCTCATGTTTCTCCAATTTGTTTATTTTGTCTTCTCCTATATGGCCAAGCCTGAGGTGCCACAAATACTTTAGATTTATCTCATCTCTGGATCTATTGGATCCTATGGTACTCACTGTTTGCTCAGATATATTCACAGATACATCCATATGTATGTGATAGAGACTGTCAATCATAAAACCACGTTGAACCAATTTATTTCTCAAATAAATGGAACAGTAGTCTTATAAAAATTTTTCTATGCTAATCAAGATACAGAAATCAAATTTCTGCTAGCAACAGGTAACAGTCCCTAAGTATCTTGAGCATATCTGACATACCTTCTGAAGGTCTGTCACCCTTCATGTTTTTTATGCTTCCCATATATGTAGGACAGTTCCTCTTCCCATGATGCAATGGAAACACTTTTCCTTGCAATTGGCCTTTTTTTTGAAACTTTCTTGCTTGGCGTTTTCTCGGTCTTCTGCTTCTTTGCAGGCTTCTTCTTCTTCCAAGTAGACTCTCTCTTGGAAGTAGAAACCAACTCGACAGCGAGAACGATGCCCCTTGAACTCTTCAAGGTCCCTAAGGTAGTTACCAATTTTATTTAACAATTCTATTTTTGGTGCATACAATCTTGTTCATATGGCAGTCTACTATAAACTGTTCATATGAATCTGGAAGGGATTGCGGGATCAAATCCATTTGCAATTTCTTTGTGCATGGTCATGCCGAGCTTCTCAAGCTTCTCTAAGTCCTATATCATGGTCAAACCATAATCCTAGATAGACTGCCCATCACGCATCTTGGCCTTGAAGAGCCTCTTGGACACTTCAAACCATGCTGCGCGACTCTGATCACCATACAACTCTTGCAGGTGATTTAATATATCCCTGGCAGTCTTCATGTTCTCATGCTGGCATTGTAATTCATTGGACATGGATGCCATTGTGCAGCACCTAACTTTATTGTCATTGTTCGTCCACTTAGCATGCGTCTTACGCTGATCAGTGATCGGACGGATTGGTAATACGGGGATTCCATGGTATAGCACATACCCTAATTTCTCATAATTCAAAACTATTTTGAAATTTGCTGAGCCAGTCTTTATAATGGGTTTGGTCAAACGGTTGTTCTCTAGGATATGAGTTAAGAGTCTAGAAGCTGACTTTATAATCCTCAGAGAGTAAAGATTCTAGTTAGAATTTTGTAATTGAACTCTATTTGTTTTAGGGCCTTTTAAAACAAACACCTCCCACTATTTTCTCGAATTTCTTACACTCCTCTGGTAGAGAAATGGAAACCTGCGCTCTAGGTTTCAAGTGGGGTGCTACGGTCCCACCAATTTACATGCCACCTCACCTAACAGTTATTGGTGACACATAAAAGGATGAGTGTACAACTCTTGTACAATGCTTCTCAAACAAATTGCAGCGCTATCCGGTCTCTAAGTCATGAAAGCCTCACCTAACAGTTATTGGCCCTATTCCTTATTTAAGTCAGACCCACTGTATAACCGTAGAAGTAAAGTCGTCATTGGATCCTCACCTAACAGTTATTGGCGCCCAACCCCATCTTTGCCCCTACAACATCTCATGCCAATAGAGAGGTCCAGTCCTCCGATGCAACTTGCCCACTGTATCCAGCCGAGACAAATCAACGCCAGAAAGACCTTAGCAGCTCTACTACGGTGGAAGACCTATGGACTTAATATTTTTCGAGGAGATTTAATTTAGGTCTCTTTCATTTAATTATCTAAATCTCATGCAAATAATTATCTACCCGCTATGCATAAACATAAACATAAACATCCAGGCATAATAATAAAAATTAAACTGGTGATGATCATGGATCCAGGATGGGGTCATAGTACAAGCACATGCACGTCAATTGGTTAGATCGTCTTCAACTTTTGACTTGATCTTGAGCACCCTAGGTCCAATTGCGATCAACTCCTTGATCCATCTTCAATCAATCCTTGATCTCGATCCACGCAAATCGTGCTTGTAGAGGCATGCACCGATCAAACATTGACGTGCAAACACATCACAGATTACATCCTAGATAACTTTAAAAATAAATAAAATTAAATAATAGTTACAACCCTTTTTCATGAGACACGCAGGTCTCTAATACATCAATATAAGATGCACGCATGCATCTAAAAATCTGATTTACATGCCATCACATAACATCATAGAACATCTTAGACATTGCAGAACATTTCAGCACAATTAAAGTGTCCATCCATGATCATCACCATGCGCATCTCATGCATTAAATATAATTTTCAGATCTGAATATTGAACAGATTATGTCATCTTATGAGTTGCTGATCATCCAAGATATGATTCTAAATATTTGTAATCACATTAACAAAATAATAGAATCATTAATCTAATTGCATAAAAATCAGCACGCAGAAAAATCAGCAAGCAGAAAATTCTGCATGTAGAAAAAATTCAGCAAGCATAATCTTTAAATTTTCAGATCTATTATGCCTTAATCTTTTAATTCTAATCTTAATTTACGAAATCTGGCTCTGATACCACTGTTGGGATCCCTTGCATGCCGCAGAAAAATTCTGAACGCAGCAAAATGGGCATACGCAGATCTCGTTCATCACATGAATGTATTTCAAAAATCGGCATTCGTAGATAGATTAGGGTTAATTTATTTTTCATTAAATTAGGAAGATCAGATCTTCACCTTATGCGGGTAGATGAACACCGCAAATCTGATGATCGTGGATTTGTTGGAAGGTTCGCTTGAAGCCGCACACGCATCCGGCCTCTACGGATATCCACACGATGCAGAGGACTGATCAAAGCTCTCGAATCTCCCCGAGGTGCTAGCTCCCTTGCAGAGAATACTTTTAATGGCTGAAATCCTCTCTTTTGAATCAACTCTTGATTGCATTAGAGAGGAGGAAGAAAGACTAGAAAGGGAGAACCAGATTCACCCTTTCTTTTGCCTTTTATTTTGGTGGAAGAAGGAAGTAAGGGAGAGGGAGAGGTTCAGCCACCTCTCTCTTCCTTTTTTTTTTTTCTTTTGTGCGGATGAATCCCAGAGAGAAGGAGGCTGCCGTACCTAAGAGGAATTAAAGAGAGAATAGGGCCCACATGCCCTCCTCTTCCTTTTTTAAACAACCCTAGGCATGGAGCTCCTACAAAATAGGAGCTCACGCACGCTTAGGCCAAGAGGAGGGGTACGCCCCTCCTTATCCCCTTTTTTTAAATGGTGAGTAGGTGGCTGAACGTTAAAGATTAATTCCCAAACCATGGCAGCCCCTATCCTTCTTTTCTTTGGCGTATGTGTAATAACCCAAAAAAAAAAATTTATATATATATAAAAAGGGATAGAATAGTCCTTTAAAATTGATATAAGGGGTAAAATTGGAAGGAATCAAAAGATAATGGCATAGTTGTAGATGCGTTGAAGTGTTATGGGCAAAATGAAAATTTAATAATATTAAACAAAGGATGAATAGTGCTTGATATGACTTAATTCATGGGTTGGTGCTGTGTCCGTGGAGTGAAACAGAGAAGAAAAGGGGGGGAGAGTCTCAGGTGGTGACAAAGAGAAGGAAAAGAAGAAGAAGAAAAGAAAGGAAGAAAAGAAGAGGAAGAAGAAGAAGAAAGAAGAAGGGAAGGGAGCTCCGGTTGCACTGCCAACGGAAGGGAAAAGCATAGATCTCCTTCCCCTCTACACAAAGACCTCAATTTTTCGTAGAGAAAAAGGTAAATACCCATCCCTATCTAGTCTTTTAATGAAATTAGGCTATATAAAGAGTGGATGTAGTCTAGAGGGGTCGGATAAGGGTTGTAGAGGTGGTTAAAAGAGGAAGAATTGGATTTCGACAAGTTTTTCCGGCACTGCAGAAAAACTATGTCGAAGTCCCAACTTCGGTGAATTATTTTGAGGGTCAATTGGCCTCCGATGGTGATGCATGTTACCATTTTGAAAACCCTTATGAGTGTAGAACATTGGGTATAAATTTCATAAAAATTAGAGTTCGGAAAGTGGATCAAAATTAGGATGAAGTGACCTACTGTCGGTCCGGATTACTGTTCATCCGAGATGAAGAAGGTGAGAAAAATAATGGGATGTTAGATGTATGCCCTAGAAGCCAATCTGGCTGACACATTGTTAATTCTAGGGACATAATTTTGTACTTGACTATTTATTATTGAATAAATAAAAGGCATTTTTTCATTCATATTAATTATGTGTCTATGAATCGTCCAAGAAATTAATAAGATGATGATGCATATTCTCAAGAGTTGAGAATTTGAGCCATGTATCATTGGTGATTAATTTCTAAATGCTCCTGATCAATGAATCATCACGAGGACGGTGATCGATCCGATCAGTGCACAGATCACTTTCCTTCTGGATGGACGAGACTTGAGTCCACAGTGTAGGAACACTGAAGTGATAGTGCAGGTGCTTGTTAGAGAACAAGGGTACTGAGCGTGACCAAGACAAGAAGTTACTTGGACGTCTATCCACTCGTCAGTGACTTGCTTGATGTTGCAGTAGTATGACTGGTCCTTTGACCTGCGGTGCTTCGGCTACTCACAGTGAGGTTATTGTAGTTTGACTACACGTATACATGGTCTCTAGTCATATGGGTCCTTGTAGTGTAGATTGGCTGCAGTAAGTTCACTGTAGGAGTAGGGTATGCACTTACATGGAATCTATCGACCTTGATAGAAGAGGAGTGATCCTATGTGATTTGTTAGACTGAGTTCTAAGACCTTGACCAAGGCAGTAATATAAAGTGGAGAAAGAGTTTTCCACTATCGAACTCGAGTCAAATAAATCTTGACATATGACAGATGAAGGGGTTTGACGAGTTATCCATGACCTCCGTCCTGTAGGGATACACGATGGAAGGACTGTATCACATGATAACTGCACCTAGAGGTTCATCATTCTATTCTGCTGGGTAGCCACTACATGCTGCTAGGTATCACTGGTGGATGGTGGGACTCATAGGGATTATCTCGATGATCGATAAGCCTTAATGAGTAGAGTTGGAATCGTTCCGACCCATTGAAAGGAGTTTTTAATGATATTGTGATAGAGATCACAATATATCTCACTACCAGTCAGAGTAGAACCTATGGGGTCACACACACTAGAGGCATTGACCGATCCGATGGTTGAATCGTAATTAGGAATCATAAGTAATCAATTCGATTGATAATAAGCTGAAGAAGGAACAAAGAGAATTAATTAATTGGACTTAAAACAAGAGTCCTACTTGAAGTAGGATTCCTAGAGTCCTAATTGGATTAGGACTAGGAATCCTACTTGGACTGGGATTCCTACTTGGACTGGGAATCCTATTTGGAGTAGGACTGGGATTCCTACTTGGAGTAGGATTCCTACAATCCTAATTAGATTAGGAGTTTTGAATTAAATTTGGATTCCTACTTGGAGTAGGATTCCTAGAGTCCTAATCGGATTAGGACTTCGAATTCAAATTAGAGTCCTAATTGGATTAGGACTAGAATTAAACAAGTCCTAATTGGATTAGGATTTCTTAAGTCCTAATTAATTATTAATCTAATGAATCAACATGACTCCTAATTGGATTAGGATTGAAGAGTTCAATTGAGTCATGGTTCATTCAAGTTCTAATTGGATTAGGACTAGCATAGATTGAACCCAATTGATTCATGATTTGGACTAAACCAAATAGGAGCCCTAGATGCCTTTATAAGGCTTTGAAAGGAGGTTCCCTAATGATAAGTGAAGCCCTCCTCCTCTCCATCACGTGGCCACCCTCCTCTCCTCTCTTTTCAGCCACCAACAACAAAGGGAAGAAAAGGATCTTGGTGGCCTCCTTCTTCCTCCACCGTTTCATTCCAACGCAAGGAAGAAAAAGAAGGCTGCAGGGCTTCGTTCCTCTTCTTCTCTTCATACTTCTTCTTCCTCCTCCCAAGCACAATCAAGGATTGATTGAAAGGGAGGATATCAGCCATCAAAGTTATCTCTGCAAGGGAGCTAGCACCCCGGAGAGATAGAAAGCTTGGATCGGTTTTCCTGCTTCGTGTGGATACCCGTAGAGGCCGGGACTTGAACGGCTTCAAGCGAACCTTCATCCTAAACCACGATCATCAGTTTGCGGTGATCATCTACCCGCACAAAGGTGAAGATCTGATCTTCTAATGTTATTTAAAAGTTTTTAATCCTTATCTATCTACGAACGGTTTTTTAAACAACGTTCATGCGATGAACGGTTGATCCCGCACATGCCTCTTCCGCTGTATCTGAATTTTTTGAATTTTCTGCGGCATGGGCGGGTTCCCAACAGTGGTATCAGAGCCTAGGCATCATAGATTAAGGTATGGATTAATTATTCATAGGCTTATTAGATCTGAAATTTAAATGATTATGCATGCTGAAAATTTTCTGCATGGAGATTTTTTCTAGGATACTGATTTTTGCATGCTGATTTTTATGTGATAAAAGATGATTCTAATTGCATTGTTAATGGGATTACAAAGTTTAGAATCATGGTTAGCATGATCAGCAACCTATATCATGAGATAATCAAATAGATTTCAGATCTGAAAATTATAATTGTTGCATGTGGTGATGATCATAGGATTCAAACCCTTTTGGTATCAAATGTAATGGCCTGCGATGTGATCTGTAATGTCATGTAATTTTTCAGATGCTTGCATGCATCTTATTTGATGTTTTGAGAGGCCTGTGTGCCTCCTAAAAGGGGATGTAATTTATTATTATTTTTATTTTACATCTGGTTGTATTTCTGTGATGTGATGTACGTCAACGATCAAGTTGAAGACAAGGAATGAGATGAACGGCGATCCAAGTGGTTGATGGCGATGGGATCAAGAGTTGATCAAGGATCGAGTCAAGGAGGCTTGGAACCAATTCAAGAGTTGAAGATCAGTTGATCGATTGACGTGCATGTGCTTGTAATACGACCTAATTAGAATCCATGATCATCACCTATTTAAAGTTTAGCTTTATTTGATGCTGCGATTATAACTGCCTGTGATGTGCCATTTGCATGTGATGTGAATGAGAGTCGGATAGATAGGTTTACATGTGATGTAGCAAACCCAATGAGACCTAAATTAAAACCTCCTCAATCAAGTCGAGAGTGAACCAACATGAGCGAGTCATATTAGATTAATTGATCTAATTGGTGTCTAGGAAAGCATGAAAGGTGGTTACTTAATTAGGACCTTACTCTCTGAGTAAGGGGAGCCTCCCACCTGCTTACCTGGCCAATTGTTCGATTACCTCTTATGAAGAGCTCAAGTTACAAACACTAAGACCTGATTAACCAATATTAAGTCAATAGGTCTTCCACTGTAGTAGAGCTGCTAAGGTCTTTCTGATGTTGATTTGTCTCGGCTGGATACAGTGGGCAAGTTGCATCGGGGGGCTGGACCTCTCTATAGACATGAGATGTTGTAGGGTAAAGGTGGGGTTGGATACCAATAACTATTAGGTGAGGACCCAATGACGACTTTATTCTTACGGTTATATGGTGGGTCTGACTTAACTAAGAAATGGGATCAATAACTGTTAGGTGAGGTCTTCATGGCTTAGAGACCAAGTTGCACTGCAACATGCTTGAGAAGCATTGTATAAGAGTTGTACACTCATCCATCTATGTGTTACCAATAACTGTTAGGTGAGGTGCCATGTAGATTGGTGAGACCGCAGTATGATGAGAGCACAAAAGTGCGATCTACACATCACTTAAATTAGTATTATTGCTAACAAATAATAATAGAAGTGCTGTATTAATATTATATTTTTGTGGGGTGCAGGTGATCGGAAATCAAAGTTAAAATGCACATTGGGTTCAAAAAGATGCATCAAAGTAGGTGATTAGTCAACCACATGGGGTCGGTCCCAGTTGCACACTAGAAGGAGCATTAGCCGACTAGGTGCAGCCACATCCAAGCTTCAAGCTCCAGCACACCATCCAAGTCCCGACTTCATCCCAGTTTGCCTCATCCGCGAATCCCCCATCCAGCATCCGAGATCAGTCCAAGCTTCCTCTAGTTTCTCCCGAGCTCCAGCTCCCATCCCGTGTCCGTGCGATCATATCTCCCAAGCAACCTCCCGTCCACACGTCTGCCTCCCAGCTCCGTGATCGTGATCCACCCGTGAAGCATGAAAGGTGGTTACTTAATTAGGACCTTACTCTCTGAGTAAGGAGAGCCTCCCACCTGCTTACCTGGCCAATTGTTCGATTACCTCTTATGAAGAGCTCAAGTTACAAACACTAAGACCTGATTAACCAATATTAAGTCAATAGGTCTTCCACTGTAGTAGAGCTGCTAAGGTCTTTCTGATGTTGATTTGTCTCGGCTGGATACAGTGGGCAAGTTGCATCGGGGGGCTGGACCTCTCTATAGACATGAGATGTTGTAGGGTAAAGGTGGGGTTGGATACCAATAACTGTTAGGTGAGGACCCAATGACGACTTTATTCTTACGGTTATATGGTGGGTCTGACTTAACTAAGAAATGGGATCAATAACTGTTAGGTGAGGTCTTCATGGCTTAGAGACCAAGTTGCACTGCAACATGCTTGAGAAGCATTGTACAAGAGTTGTACACTCATCCATCTATGTGTTACCAATAACTGTTAGGTGAGGTGCCATGTAGATTGGTGAGACCGCAGTAGGATGAGAGCACAAAAGTGCGATCTACACATCACTTAAATTAGTATTATTGCTAACAAATAATGATAGAAGTGCTGTATTAATATTATATTTTTGTGGGGTGCAGGTGATCGGAAATCAAAGTTAAAATGCACATTGGGTTCAAAAAGATGCTTCATAGTAGGTGATTAGTCAACCACATGGGGTCGGTCCCAGTTGCACACTAGAAGGAGCATTAGCCGACTAGGTGCAGCCACATCCAAGCTTCAAGCTCCAGCACACCATCCAAGTCCCGACTTCATCCCAGTTTGCCTCATCCGCGAATCCCCCATCCAGCATCCGAGATCAGTCCAAGCTTCCTCTAGTTTCTCCCGAGCTCCAGCTCCCATCCCGTGTTCGTGCAATCATATCTCCCAAGCAACCTCCCGTCCACACGTCTGCCTCCCAGCTCCGTGATCGTGATCCACCCGTGAAGCTTCCACGTCCGCATCCCGTCCATCCAAGCGCCAGCAGTCCGATCCTCCTGCGACCAGCCGTCCGCATCCAAGATTCCAGCAAAGATCTCAGCTTCCTTCCGCTTCTCCCGCGTGCAATCTTCTCTGCATATGATTCAGCAGTCATCCGCGAATCTCTCCATCGCGTCCGTTTGCGAATCTCCCGCATTCAGCCCCCAGCTCTTCCGTTCGCCAGCATCTCCACGCTTCAGCCCTTCCCAGATCCCGCAGGCGTCCGTGATCCCAGCTCCCTCATCCGTCTGCGTGTAGGTCGGCATCCCGTGATTTCAGCATCGGCGACCAAGCTTCCGCGCGAGCATCCCCTCATCCAGCCATCCACGTCCGAGCTTCCTCTTCCGCATCCAGGTATCCTGCAGCTGGCATGAGAGATCCATCAAGGGGGATATATAAGGTCTCTCTCGGTGGGGGAGGGGGGCTCATTCTTTCCCATTGAAAAAAAACAGAGGAGGGCCTCTGCCATCCGAAAAGAAAAAGGAAACAGGGGAGGCCCTGTTTCCGAAAAGAAAAGAAAAAAAAAGGGGAAAGAAAGAAAATGAAAGAGGGATTAAAGTTTTCAATGAGTGGCTAAAGTCCTAGGGAGGGAGATGGATGAACCTTTGATGTATTGCTCTTTGAAGTAAACTCTAAACTTTTGCCTTGAATGAATTATATTTACTGATATGTTTTTGATCCATGCATAGTTATTTCGTAGATAGTTCTTAAATGGATTATGATTATTGATATATGGATTGCTTTAGTATTTGATTCGTCGTAGACGTAAAAAGCACGACGAATGCTTAGAAATTGAGTTCATATGTTCATGAAACATATACCATGATTAGATCTATCCTACATTAAATCTTAAATCAAGAACCATAGAGTTTATTCCTTGGATGCAATATCATCAAGGCAGATTCCAGATCCCTACCATTTTTATTTCATTGAATTGTGTTTATTATTCTCTGCATTTTAATTTCTGAAAATCAAAACATAATTTTAATCCACAAATTTATTGAATTAATTAATCTAAAATTATATTAAATAATCTCATATATATTTCGTTCCCTGAGGATTCGACCTCGGACTCCCGAGAATTTACTACATGTGCGATTCTCCTGCACTTGGGAGAACAATTTTATTTTTGCATCAAGTTTTTGGCGCCGTTGCCGGGGAACGGCTGATTTATTAGCATATTTTTAGAGTTAATTTTTAGTTGATTTGTTAGTATTTTTCTTTTGAAAAAAAAAATTGAATCTTTATTGCTGTTTTTTTTATTCCCTGCACAGTCTGCATCAAACTCTGATATCAGAGTTATTCACCGTCTGATTGGATTCAAATTTGGTCGTCGGGTGTAGGAACTGTGTTTCTTTCATCTGAACGGTCTGATTGACATTCTGATACTTTTACGACCATTATATTAATCTGAAATCTTGCTGCTGTCTGTTATGAATTTTCTATGTTTAAATTTTTTTTTAGAATCAGAATTTTATTATTATCATATCTCATTAACCCTTGTTGCTAGTTGAAAATTGATAAGAACTTTAAGAAAAGATCAAGGGTGATCATTAAAAGAATAAATAAATAAATAAACTCTGAAACTTTGTATGCTAGGGTGGAATAGGGACGACACCGGTCGATTAAGTCGTACAACTTTAGATCATCCCTTAGGACACATCCTTGAAATTCCTTCGCAGTATCTCACACCTTTTGAGATGGCAAATTTTCCTGATGATGTAGGAAGTCACCATGGTGATGAAGGTAGACCTCCAGTTATGACACTTCGACAATATTTACACCCTACTAGGACTAGTCAACCTTCATGCATGATTATTCCTGAAAATGTTGGACACTTTGAAATCAAACCAGGGGTAATTCAATTGCTGCCAAAGTATCATGGAATGGAATCCGAGAACCCTTATCTTCACCTTAAGGATTTTGAGGAAATTAGTATCACGTTTAGAGTGCCAAATGTATCGGAAGATGTCCTTAAATTGACCTTGTTTCCTTTTTCCTTAAAGGATAAAGCCAAAACATGGCTGAACTCCTTGAGACCTAGATCGCTAGGAACATGGCAGGATATGCAAAGAGAATTCTTGAAAAAATTCTTTCCCACACAAAGGACTAACTTTTTGAAAAGGCACATTAGTAACTTCCAACAAAAAGACCATGAAACATTTTATGAATGCTGGGAGAGATTTAAAGATTTGCTTCTCTCTTGTCCTCATCATGGGTTTGAAACATGGAGAACCATTAGTTTCTTTTACGAAGGGTTGTCTCCACAGTTAAAACAATTTATAGAGACTATGTGCAATGGTCTATTTTTAGAAAAGCAACCCGATGAGGCATGGGACTATTTAGACTCTCTCGCAGAGACTGCACAATTATGGGATACAGGGGATAGAGTGAATAAACCTTTGGCTAAGCCTACTAGCATTGGACACGGGGGCCTTTACAACCTTAGTACTCAGGATGATATTCAGGCTAAAATGGCAGCCCTTACTAGGAAGGTAGAGAAAATTGAACTTAGAAGGATTGAACCCGTCAAGACCTTAGAACATAACAGCAAGTGTTGTAGGATTTGTGAGATGCCTGGTCATCTCACCACTGATTGCCCCACAATACCCGCATTCAAGGAAGTCTTGCATGATCAGGCCAATGTTATGAATACATATCAAAAATCTTTTAATAATCCTTTTTCGGGTACTTATAACCCTGGATGGAAGAACCATCCAAATTTCAGGTGGAGGAATGACCAACCTCAACAAGTATATAACCCAACTCCTCCACCTCCGCAGCCTCATTATGCACACGCACCCCCTCAAAAATCCAGTCTCGAAGAAACTTTGCAATCTTTCATGCAAGGTCAAGCTAAAATCAATGATGAATTAAGAAATCAACTGACAACGCTGACCACTGCTTTAAGTGCTCAAGAGAAAGGTAAGCTACCAGCTCAACCACAACCTAATCCTCAAATCTATGGCGGTAGCAATGCATCATCTTCAACTTCGCATAAAGAGCAAGCAAAGAGTATAATAACATTGCAAAGTGGAAAGATTATTGACCGACCAGTCCCAGAACAAACACAAGTCATACCAGATTCTGACCCTCCCAAGACAAAAGAAAAGAATAATGAAGAAACTGAAGCACCAACATCTACTGAAAAAATTGAATGTCCTTTTCCTGCACCATTTCCACAAAGATTAAAGTGTTAGATGTATGCCCTAGAAGCCAATTTGGCTGACACATTGTTGATTCTAGGGACATAATTTTGTACTTGACTATTTATTATTGAATAAATAAAAGGCATCCTTTCATTCATATTGTTTATGTGTCTATGAATCGTCCAAGAAATTAATAAGATGATGATACATATTCTCAAGAGTTGAGAATTTGAGCCATGTATCATTGGTGATTAATTTCTAAATGCTCCTGATCAATGGATCATCACGAGGACGGTGATCGATCCGATCAGTAAACAGATCACTCTCCTTCTGGATGGACGAGACTTGAGTCCACAGTGTAGGGACACTGAAGTGATAGTGCAGGTGCTTGTTAGAGAACAAGGGTACTGAGCGTGACCAAGACAAGAAGTCACTTGGATGTCTATCCACTCGTCAGTGACTTGCTTGATGTTGCAGTAGTGTAACTGGTCCTTTGACCTGCGGTGCTTCGGCTACTCACAGTGAGGTTATTGTAGTTTGACTGCACACATACATGGTCTCTAGCCATATGGGTCCATGCAGTGTAGATTGGCTGCAGTAAGTTCACTGTAGGAGTAGAGTATGCACCTATAAGGAATCTATCGACCTTGATAGAAGAGGAGTGATCCTATGTGATTTGTTAGACTGAGTTCTAAGACCTTGGCCAGGGCAGTAATATAAAGTGGAAAAAGAGTTTTTCATTAGCGAACTCAAGTCGAATAAATCTTGACATATGACAGACGATGGGGTTTGACGAGTTGTCCATGACCTCCGTCCTGTAGGGATCCACGATAGTAGGACTGTATCACACGTTAACTGCACCTAGAGGTTCATCTTTCTATTCTACTGGGTAGCCACTACATGCTGCTAGGTGTCACTGGTGGATGGTGGGACTCATAGGGATTATCTTGATGATCGATAAACCCTAATGAGTTGAGTTGGAATCGTTCCAACCCATTGAAAGGAGTTTTCAATGATATTGAGATAGAGATCACAATATATCTCACTACCAGTCAGAGTAGAACCTATGGGGTCACACACACTAGAAGTATTGACCGATCCGATGGTTGAAATCGTGATTAGGAATCACAAGTAATCAATTTGATTGATAAGAAGTTGAAGAAGGAAAGGGAATTAATTAATTGGACTTGAAACAAGAATCCTACTTTGGGTAGGATTCCTAGAGTCCTAATTAGATTAGGACTGGGAATTCTAGTTGGAGTAGGACTGGGATTCCTACTTGGAATAGGATTCCTACAATCCTAATGAGATTAGGAACTTTGAATTAAAATTGGATTCCTACTTGGAGTAGGATTCCTAGAAATCCTAATTGGATTAGGACTTCAAATTCAAATAAAGTCCTAATTGGATTAGGACTAAAATTAAACAAATCCTAATTGGATTAGGATTTCTTAAGTCTAAATTAATTATTAATCTAATGAATCAACATGACTCCTAATTGGATTAGGATTGAAGAGTTCAATTAAGTCATGATTCATTCAAGTCCTAATTGGATTAGGACTAGCGTAGATTGAACCCAAATTTGGCTAATCCTAATTAGATTAGGATTAAACCATGAGAGAGGCACCTAATCCTTTTTGGAAGAGGATTGGGTTAACCAAGTAAGAGGGGCATCAGCCCCTCTTCACTTAGTTGGTGCGACATGAAGAGAGAAGGGGGGCCGGCGCCCCCTCTTGGAAAGTAGTCAAGGGCTCCTAACTTGTAGGAGCCCTTCATCCTTATTAAAGGAGGACTAGGGCCGGCGCCCTAGATGGACCCTTTCTCCTCTTCATCACGTGGCCACCCCCTCTCCATCTCTCCTTGGTTCAGCCGCCATTAGCAAAGGGAAAAGAAGAGGAGGCGTCTCCCTCCTCTTGGTCTTCTTCCTTGGCTCCAACGCATGGAAAAAGAAGAAGGCTGCAGGGGCTTTTGATCTTCTTCCCATCTTCATCCTTCTTCTTCCTCCTCTCAAGCACAATCAAGGGTTGATTGAAAGAGAGGAGATCAGCCATCAAAAGCTATCTCTGCAAGGGAGCTAGCACCCCGGTGAGATAGAGAGCTTGGATCGGATCCTGCTTCGTGTGGATACCCGTAGAGGCCGGACGTTTGAACGGCTTCAAGCGAACCCTCTTCCAAAACCACGAATTCAGATTTGCGGTGATCATCTACCCGCGCAAGGTGAAGATTTGATCTTCCTAATAGTTTTAAAAGTTTTAATTCTTACCTAATTACGAAAGGTCTAGAAACAACGTTCATGCGATGAACGTCGAACCCGTGCATGCCGATTCCGCTGCCATCTGATTTTTGTTTTGAAATATCAGCGGCATGGGCGGGTTCCCATCAGTGGTATCAGAGCCTAGGCTTCATAGATTAAGGTAAGAATTAAATATCTAAAGGCATATTAGATCTGAAAATTGAATGATCATGCATGCTGAAAAATTCTGCATGCAGATTTTTCAGGGGTGCTGTTTTTTTGCATGCTGATTTTTATGTGATAAAAAGATGATTCTAAATGCATTGTTAATGGGATTACAAAGTTTAGAATCATGATTAGCATGATCAGCGACCTATGTCATGATACAATCAGTTAGTTTTCAGATCTGAAAATTATAATTGTTGCATACGGTGATGATCATAGGATTCAACCCCTTTTGGTATCAAATGTAATGACCTGCGATGTGATCTGCGATGTCATGTAATTTTTCAGATGCTTGCATGCATCTTATTTGATGTTTTGAGAGGCCTGCGTGCCTCCTAAAAGGAGATGTAATTTATTTTATTTTTATTTTACATCTGGTTGTATTTCTGTGATGTGATGTACATCAACGATCAAGTTGAAGCAAAGGCATGAGATGAAAGGTGATCTAAGCGGTTGATGGCGATGGGATCAAGGGTTGATCAAGGATCGAATCAAGGAGGCTTGGAACCAATTCAAGAGTTGAAGACCACTTGATCGATTGATGTGCATGTGCTTGTAATACGACCTAATTAGAATCCATGATCATCACCTATTTAAAGTTTAACTTTAATTTGATGCTGCGATTATAACTGCCTGTGATGTACCGTTTGCATGAGATGTGAATGCGAGTCGGGTAGATAGGTTTACATGTGATGTAGCAAACCCAATTGAGACCTAAATCAAAACCTCCTCAATCAAGTCGAGAGTGAACCGACATGAGCAAGTCATATTAGATTAATTGATCTAATTGGTGTCTAGGAAAGCATGAAAGGTGGTTACTTAATTAGGACCTTACTCTCTGAGTAAGGGGAGCCTCCCACCTGCTTACCTGGCCAATTGTTCGATTACCTCTTATGAAGGGCTCAAGTTGCAAACACTAAGACCTGATTAACCAATATTAAGTCAATAGGTCTTCCACTGTAGTAGAGCTGCTAAGGCCTTTCTGATGTTGATTTGTCTCGGCTGGACACAGTGGTCAAGTTGCATCGGGGGGCTGGACCTCTCTATAGACATGAGATGTTGTAGGGTAAAGGTGGGGTTGGGCACCAATAACTGTTAGGTGAGGACCCAATGACGACTTTATTCCTACGGTTATACGGTGGGTCTGACTTAACTAAGAAATGGGACCAATAACTGTTAGGTGAGGTCTTCATGGCTTAGAGACCAAGTTACACTGCAACATGCTTGAGAAGCATTGTACAAGAGTTGTACACTCATCCATCTATGTGTCACCAATAACTGTTAGGTGAGGTGGCATGTAAATTGGTGGGACCGCAGTACCCACTAGAAACCCTAGTCGTGTAGGATTTTCGTTTCCCTACCAGGGGAGTGTGAGGGATTCGAGAAAATAGTGGGAGTTACATTTGTTCTAAAAGACCTTAGAACAGATTAGGATCAAGTACAAAAGTCTAACTAGAATCTTTACACTCTGCAGATACAATGTCGGCTTCAAACCCTCTGACCCGTATTCTTGAGACCAACTGACTGACCGGAACCAATTACAAAGACTGGCTTAGAAATCTCAAAATAGTTTTGGACTGTGAGAAGATAGGCTACATACTCGATTCAGATATCCCCACACTACCAGCACGTCCTACTGATGTTCAGCGTGAGTTGCATAAAAAGTGGTTGGATGATGACATTAGTGTAAAATGCTATATGATGGCATCCATGCCTAATGAACTCCAATGCCAGCATGAAAATATAAAGACTGCTAGGGACATACTGGCACACCTGCAAGAGTTGTATGGTGAGCAGAGTCGCACAGCTCGTTTTGAAGTGTCCAAGAGGCTTTTCAAAGCGAAGATGCGCGAAGGGCAGTCTGTCCATGATCACGGTCTGACCATGATCAAGGACCTAGAGGAGCTTGAGAAGCTCGGTATGGACATGCACAAGGAATTGCAAGTGGATTTGATCCTACAGTCACTTCCTGATTCATTTGGTCAGTTTATAGTAAACTACCACATGAATAAGATTGAATGCACTAAGACTGAACTAATCAACATGTTGGTAACTGCTGAGGGAGCCTTGAAAGGTTCAAGGGGCAATGTCCTTACTGCTGAGTTGACTTCTGGTTCCAAGAGAAAGTCTACTTGGAAGAAAAAGAAGCCTGCTAAGAAGCAGAAGAAAGACAAGAAGCAAAAGAAGGAAGTTCAAAGAAAAAGGCTAACGACAAAGGAAAATGTTTCCACTGCAATATCGAAGGCCACTGGAAGAGAAACTGTCATTCATACCTCGAGAGCCTAAAGAACAAGAAAGGTGACATACCTTCAGAAGGTATAGACTTGCTCATAATTGAAACTAATCTAACGGTTTCTTCTACTTCTACTTGGGTTATAGATTCTGGTTCTAGTGCTCATTTGTGCACTACCATGCAGGGTCTCAAGGAAAGTAGAAGGCTGGCGGAAGGTGCGGTAACCCTTCGGGTTGGCAACGGGGCAAAAGTTGCTGCTGTGGCTGTGGGCACCTACCATCTGCGACTACCGTCTGGATTTAGTTTAATACTTAGAGACTGCTATTATGTACCTGTTGCTAGCAGAAATTTGATTTCTGTTTCATGTCTAGCACAGGAAGGTCATGTTTTTACATTTGACAAAGACTGCTGTTCTATTTATTTGAGAAATAAAATAGTCGCACGTGGTTTCATGATTGACAGTCTCTATCATTTACATATGGATGTATCTGTGAATGTTACCGAGCAAGATGTGAGTGCCAAAGGATCCAAAAGATCCAGAGATGAGATAAACCAAAGATATTTGTGGCACCTCAGGCTTGGCCATATTGGAGAGGACAGAATGAACAAAATGGATAAAGATGGGCTTTTAGGCTCATTGACTTTCGAGTCCATATCCAGTTTGCGAGTCCTGTCTTCAAGGAAAAATGGCAAGACTGCCCTTTGTAGGACATGGGGAGAGGACCACTGAATTACTTGCCCTAGTACATACAGATGTATGTGGCCCATTCGATGTGCTAGCCAGGGGACGTTATTCTTACTTCATTACCTTTACCGATGATTACTCACGGTATGGGTATGTGTATCTTATGAGACACAAGTCTGAGTCTTTTGAAAAGTTCAAAGAGTTCAAGAATGAAGTAGAAAAACAAACTGGAAAACCTCTTAAGGCTCTTCGATCAGATCGAGGAGGAGAATACCTTAGTAGGGAATTCCGGGACTATCTCAAAGAAAACGGCATAGTCTCACAATGGACACCTCCGGGTACACCTCAACTCAACGGGGTGTCAGAGAGGAGGAATCGGACCCTATTGGATATGGTCAGGTCCATGATGAGCTTCACTGATTTACCTATGTTCCTTTGGGGAGATGCCTTACTCACAGCGATTTATTTATTGAATAGAGTTCCCTCTAAATCCGTTCCTACCACACCGTATGAGATATGGCATGGTAAGAAACCAAGTCTGGGTCATCTCAAGATTTGGGGATGTCCGGCCCACGTCAAGAGACTACAGGCGGACAAGTTAGAGGCTAGGACCATAAGTGCTCGTTTTATAGGATATCCTAAAGAGTCATTAGGATACAATTTTTACGTCTCAGAGGATCACAATGTGTTTGTGAGCCGTCATGCCATCTTCTTGGAAAATCAGTTTATCCTTGATAGAGGCAGTGGGAGGAAAATTGAGCTTGAAGAGAAAGTCTCTGAAAAGCAACGAGTCATGGATCCTATTGAACCCATTCATACAGAGCCAGTACACAATGTCCCTCGACCACCTCATAGATCTAGTAGGGTCTCCCATCCTCCCGATAGATACTTAGGTATACTAGAAGAGGATACCGAGGAAATGTTCCTAGTGGGAGATAGGGATCACATACAGGATCCCAAAACCTACAACGAGGCGATATCTGATATTGATTCCGAGAAATGGCTGGAAGCAATGAAGTCAGAGTTAGACTCCATGCGTTCCAACCAAGTCTGGACCTTAGTAGACCCACCAGAAGGTATTGTACCTATTGGATGCAAATGGATCTACAAAAGGAAGATAGGTTCAGATGGAGAGGTAGAGACCTATAAGGCAAGGCTTGTGGCGAAAGGGTATAGTCAGCGCGAAGGCATTGACTATCAGGAGACCTTTTCACCTGTAGCCATGCTAAAATCCATCCGAACATTGCTTGCCATTGCAGCATTTCATGATTATGAAATCTGGCAGATGGATGTGAAAACTGCTTTCCTGAATGGATATCTTGATGAAGATATCTATATGGAACAGCCTTTGGGTTTCACTTCCAGTGATGGAGATCACAAGGTCTGCAAGCTGCAAAGGTCCATCTATGGACTAAAGCAAGCATCTCGGAGTTGGAACACTCGTTTCGATGACGCAATCAAAACGTTTGATTTCATCAAAACGAAGAGGAACCATGTGTTTACAAAAAGGTTAGTGAGAGTGCTGTAGTTTTTCTCGTACTGTACGTAGATGACATTCTCCTGATTGGGAATGATATTCCCATGCTAACCTCGGTCAAGGTCTGGTTGTCAAAAGAATTCTCCATGGAAAGACCTTGGGGAAGCATCCTATATTTTGGGAATAAAGGTCTATAGAGATAGATCTAAAAGGATGCTTGGCCTTTCACAGAAGATGTACATAGAGGAGGTGCTGAAGAGGTTCAGCATGGAAAACTCCAAGAGGGGTCTCTTACCCCTAAGGCATGGAATTCATCTCTCCAAGAAGATGTGCCCCAACACATCTGAAGAGATTCAACGCATGACCAAGATTCCTTATGCATCGGCAATAGGAAGCCTCATGTATGCCATGCTATGTACACGACCTGATATAGCTCTTGTTGTGAGTGTCACAAGCAGATATCAGTCGAATCCAGGTGAAGAACACTGGACAGCTGTGAAGAATATTCTTAAGTACTTGAGAAGAACTAAAGATTTATTCTTGGTTTTTGGAGGATCATCAGAGTTAAAGGTAGAAGGGTACACAGATTCAGACTTCATGACTGATGTCGATGACAGGAAGTCAACATCTGGATACGTGTTCTTGTGCAATGGTGGTGCGGTGAATTGGAAGAGTTCTAAACAACCGATCATTGCTGATTCTACTATGGAAGCTGAATACATCGCCGCCTTTGAAGCTGCTAAAGAAGGCTTCTGGTTCAAGAAATTCATTGCAGAGTTGGATGTGATGACATCAGATGCCATAACACTCTACTGCGATAATAATGGCGCCATAGCCCTTGCTAAGGAGCCAAGGTCTCATCAGAAGTCTAAGCATATAGAGCGGCGCTTTCACCTCATACGCGACTATGTGGAGAAGAAATATGTAGAGGTGCAGAGAGTAGACTCCGCGGATAACGTGGCAGACCCGTTCACTAAGCAGCTGAGTCAGCAAAAGACTGAAGCCCACCTTGAGAAGATGGGCCTAAGATATATGACCAATTGGCTTTAGTGCAAGTGGGAGATTGTTAGATGTATGCCCTAGAAGCCAATTTGGCTGACACATTGTTGATTCTAGGGACATAATTTTGTACTTGACTGTTTATTATTGAATAAATAAAAGGCATCTTTTCATTCATATTATTTATGTGTCTATGAATCGTCCAAGAAATTAATAAGATGATGATACATATTCTCAAGAGTTGAGAATTTGAGCCATGTATCATTGGTGATTAATTTCTAAATGCTCCTGATCAATGGATCATCACGAGGACGGTGATCGATCCGATCAGTGCACAGATCACTTTCCTTATGGATGGACGAGACTTGAGTCCACAGTGTAGGGACACTGAAGTGATAGTGCAGGTGCTTGTTAGAGAACAAGGGTACTGAGTGTGACCAAGACAAGAAGTCACTTGGATGTCTATCCACTCGTCAGTGACTTGCTTGATGTTGCAGTAGTGTGACTGGTCCTTTGACCTGCGGTGCTTCGGCTACTCACAGTGAGGTTATTGTAGTTTGACTGCACACATACATGGTCTCTAGCCATATGGGTCCATGCAGTGTAGATTGGCTGCAGTAGGTTCACTATAGGAGTAGGGTATGCACCTATAAGGAATCTATCGACCTTGATAGAAGAGGAGTGATCCTATGTGATTTGTTAGACTGAGTTCTAAGACCTTGGCCAGGGCAGTAATATAAAGTGGAAAAAGAGTTTTCCACTATCGAACTCGAGTCGAATAAATCTTGACATATGACAGACGATGGGGTTTGACGAGTTGTCCATGACCTCCGTCCTGTAGGGATCCACGATAGTAGGACTGTATCACATGTTAACTGCACCTAGAGGTTCATCATTCCATTCTGCTGGGTAGCCACTACATGCTGCTAGGTGTCACTGGTGGATGGTGGGACTCATAGGGATTATCTTGATGATCGATAAACCCTAATGAGTTGAGTTAGAATCGTTCCAACCCATTGAAAGGAGTTTTCAATGATATTATGATAGAGATCACAATATATCTCACTACCAGTTA
The DNA here is from genome assembly GCF_009389715.1 of Phoenix dactylifera. Lineage (NCBI taxonomy): Eukaryota > Viridiplantae > Streptophyta > Magnoliopsida > Arecales > Arecaceae > Phoenix > Phoenix dactylifera. The sequence continues at coordinate 37,084 of NW_024069250.1, forward strand.
GAGTAGAACCTATGGGGTCACACACACTAGAAGTATTGACCGATCCGATGGTTGAAAAGTGATTAGGAATCACAAGTAATCAATTCGATTGATAAGAAGCTGAAGAAGGAAAAGGGAATTAATTAATTGGACTTGAAACAAGAATCCTACTTTGGGTAGGATTCCTAGAGTCCTAATTGGATTAGGACTGGAAATCCTAGTTGGAGTAGGACTGAGATTCCTACTTGGAATAGGATTCCTAAAATCCTAATGAGATTAGGAGTTTTGAATTAAAATTGGATTCCTACTTGGAGTAGGATTCCTAGAATCCTAATCGGATTAGGACTCCGAATTTCAAATAAAGTCCTAATTGGATTAGGACTAAAATTAAACAAATCCTAATTGGATTAGGATTCCTTAAGTCCTAAATTAATTATTAATCTAATGAATCAACATGACTCCTAATTGGATTAGGATTGAAGAGTTCAATTGAGTCATGATTCATTCAAGTCCTAATTGGATTAGGACTAGCGTAGATTGAACCCAAATTTGGCTAATCCTAATTAGATTAGGATTAAACCATGAGAGAGGCACCTAATCCTTTTTGGAAGAGGATTGGGTTAACCAAGTAAGAGGGGCATCAGCCCCTCTTCACTTAGTTGGTGCGACATGAAGAGAGAAGGGGGGCCGGCGCCCCCTCTTGGAAAGTAGTCGAGGGCTCCTAACTTGTAGGAGCCCTTCATCCTTATTAAAGGAGGACTAGGGCCGGCGCCCTAGATGGACCCTTTCTCCTCTTCATCACGTGGCCACCCCTCTCCATCTCTCCTTGGTTCAGCGCCATCAGCAAAGGGAAAAGAAGAGGAGGCGTCTCCCTCCTCTTGGTCTTCTTCCTTGGCTCCAACGCATAGAAAAAGAAGAAGGCTGCAGGGGCTTTTGATCTTCTTCCCATCTTCATCCTTCTTCTTCCTCCTCTCAAGCACAATCAAGGGTTGATTGAAAGAGAGGAGATCAGCCATCAAAAGAAGTCTTTGCAAGGGAGCTAGCACCTCGGGAAGACAAGAAAGCTTTGATCGGTCCTCTGCTTCGTGTGGATACCCGTAGAGGCCGGACGTTTGAACGGCTTCAAACGAACCTTCATCCTAAAACCATGATCATCAGTTTGCGGTGATCATCTACCCGCACAAGGTGAAGATCTGATCTTCTTGCCTAACTACGAACGGTTCATGAAACAATGTTCATGCGATGAACGTTGATCCCGCACATGCCCCCTTTTCGCTGCCATCTGATTTTTGTTTTGAAATATCAGCGGCATGGGCGGGTTCCCAACATTCCAGAGAATCTTTTCTGTTATCTGTTCTGCCATTACCTTTGGGTCGACCCTCTCAGGGTTTGGGTCGACTCAAGCTTGGGTCGACTCAACTTCATCTTGGGTCGACCCTCTCAGTATTTCTAGAGAACCATTTTTCTGAGTTGTTGAGAAGCTTGAAGTTTGGGTCGACTCATGCTTTCCTTGGGTTGACCCAACTTACTGTTCATCTGTGCCATTTTTGCAGAAGTGTGCCAAATGCTTTCTTGATGTGCCGGGGTCGACCCAATCATCCTTGGGGTCGATTCAATCCACACTTTGCTGCAACTCAAGGTTAGATTCATTCATATAAACAATGAAATGCATATTTATCTTGTTATACAAATATACTGAGAGTAACAGACTTATAAATGAAGTATCGAATTAGCTTATAGCATACTCTCGATTATTGCTTGTTAATCATCAAAATAACACTATCATCCTCAATGAGCTTCATTGACTTCTTATTCAATTATTAATGCTTTATTCACCATAGTTGTATAGGTAGTTAAGTAATATGGTGCCACTTCTTTCCTAATTTTAGCCTTTAGTCCCATTTTAAATTACTCAGTCATGCTCATCCCCAACCTCAGAACTAATTTGGCCAGCTCTATAAATTTAGCTTCGTATTTTGCAACTGTCATACTTCTTTATTTTAAATGAATAAAATTTTTCTCTTTCTGCATCGTCATACTTTGTGGGAAGTACTTGGCATAAAATGCTCCTCGCAATCTTGCCCAAGTGAGTAGCTCTCTATCTTGTTCATATTTTCACTCTAGCATCCGCCACCAGTTAAATGCATCACTTTACAATATGTAGGATACATAAAGGAATATCTTCTTGTCATCACAGCATGTTTGAATAGCAAATGCTTTCTCTATCTCTATGAGCCCATTTTCAACTTCTAAATGTTCTGTAGGCCCCTTGAAAGCTAGTGGAGCCAACTTCTTGAACTCTGCAATGTTACTTCGCTACTCCTGCTACTCCCACATCCTTGCTATTGCTATGTTTGCTGCTGCTGCTGTGTCTCTTATTATTGTTGTATATGCTGCTGTTGGAGCAACAATTGCTGCATCTGCATCATCCCAACTAAGTATCTTGTTGTTCTATCTGAGTATACCTCATAGGATTAATGACTCCCTTCTGCTGAAAAGTACCATCGACTTGCTGGAGAGTGCTTCCAACCTACTAGTTTGATGCCTATCTAGTAGCATCTTTGGTAGCCCTATTCATCTAATGTGGAGGTATCTTAACCTATATCCATCAAATGCCAGCAAAATCCTTATTAAGATTATTAATTAAGTAGAAGAATTATTAAGATAACTTATGTTGAATTTATCAAAAAGTAACACCCCAATGCCCTTAGTGTCTAATCACGTACACTCATCCAATATCTGAGTCTGTGTTATGTCTTATCCACTTATACTCTTATACCATATTAATTGCCGCATCCTTGACCTGAAATTATGAGTTGGGGATAACTGCCGCACACTCATAGAAAACTCTTTTCATAAGCAGACAGGGTATCTTATCATAATATCATAAAACAAATCGTGGAATTAAATAATCTGTTAAATAAGTCTAAAATTTGAATAGATAGAAAAATCCAAACTTTAATGTCTTAAAAAATCCAACAATATTTAAAGTTCTTACATCTGAGTTTAAGAAAATACTACTCTAAAATAAAGATACTAGACCTTGCTTCTAAAAGCTCTCCCTAGAGGCATATTCCCATGCTATCTTAGATCTTAGGATCTATAAAAATAGTAAAATATTAAAAATCAGCTAGAGAGCCCAACAAGAAATAATCACATTAACTAGATAAATCAAGTAATAAGATAATTAATAACTTAATAAAGGTAAGTATATGGAATACAATATGTTCAAGAAACTAGATCTAGATATACAACATCATCAAATTATCATTCGTACGAATCAAATCTTTCTCAAAATCCCATTTTTGTTCATAAATCTAATTTCTTTCAATATATCAAGTTTCTCTCGTCAGCCATAAACTGTGATCATATTTTTTTTTTTGTATAGTAGGATTATTATACTGCGCATCTTCTTGCGGTGTGCTGTGTATCTTCTAGCAGTGAAGTCCTTTGGGATTGGGCATCTTCTTGTGGCATAACCCTTAAGGACTAATAAAGTACCAACTTATAACCCCTACTAGCAAGGTCTTTAACATAGTTAGACTAAAAGTCCAAAACAATCATGCATTTCCATATTCCTATTCAGCAAAAATGTATGTAATCATACAATATCAAAATTAATCGAGCATAATCCATAACAAGATCAATGCTTTTGATTATGCATCATCATAATAATAAAACATATTCAATGATAAAGTATCATTTATGAAATTCATGCATCATGAATAGTATGATTCAAAGTTTATTAATGTAATACTTTATAATTTACTGATAAATCTAGAAAAAATGAAATGTTACTTACCTTGCAAGTGGAATCAACTGACAAATCTAGTTAACCCCAAAAATCTTCCTTAGAGCCTAGTATTCAAAAATTATTTTTTTATTAAAAATTTAGTACTGATTATTTTAAGAATAAAAACTTTAAGTCTTAGCACCCTCATAGTGTTGGACAAATAAGAATGCCTGACATCTCGATCGGTGCAATCAAAGTAATTTTATCTAGTCATATCAAACTAGGATACAAGTGGCTCAACAAAAATTGAGAATGACCAAATCTAGTAATATCGTATAAGGACTAAAGTGGAGGTTGGTATGACGTCCGGTAGCATAGGTCAGGATCCTCTTCACTAGGATCGATCAGGGTCATTAAGGAGAGGCCCTTCTCTAGGATCCAACAAAACCCTAGAGAAATAGTACATAGTGAACCATGTAAAGAAAGAAACAAGATAGAGAAAGTAGGGAAGAGTAAGAAAAGAGAGAGAAAGAAAGAAAATGGAGCCTCTCTCTCCAATAGAGTAAAGGGAAGCTTGAGGGTGGTGACTATCGCCCTAAAGATCAATGGTCGGCTACCATAAATGACGACCGGTGTTGATTGATGGCTAGCGTCAAATGCAAAAATCAACCAATGTAGGAGCTTCGGTCCCAAATCCTGAGATCCATGGCACCCCAACAACTAAGACTTCGGCCATGGCCTCGAACTGATGCAACAAATTAGACAAAGGCTCCGATGATGGGTGCTAATTGATGAAGATGGCCGAAAAAGTGAGAAATAGGGTCGGAGGTTCAAATATAGGGAAAACATGGCATCTTCTATTAAAACAAAACTGGAATCCAAGTTTCATAGGCTGAGGAAGAGGTGGAGGGTTAATCGAAATATTCTGGGCTCTTACCTGGCTTCTGGTGGTACTTAGGCTATGCCAGTCACGGAAATCAATCAAAGGCTGACGAACTCTACTCAAGGCCGAGGTATCCAATTAGGGATCAAAGGGGAGGTGGGAGGGGCTTTAAATAAAGCAGAGGGAAGCATCGGAATCCATGTTGGCATCAGATTCCCTCGGATGAATTGGAAAGTAGGATGCTCCAATCGGGAGTCTGCCTCCCTCACTACACATGCACTTTCCCAGCATGTGCCAAGCTTGTGCCGATCCTTTTTTCTTTTCTTTTCTTTCAATTTTGGGCAAATTCATCTATTTGAGCCAGTCAAGTGGACAAGGCCTAGTTTCCCATTATGGTGAAATGGGCTGGGTATTATAGAAATAGTGGAAACACCTTTTGAGGTTTCTACAGATTGCTTGGAGGTAATCCCAGCTTCTAGATGTGAAAGCAGACTCTCCTTTTAAAATGCATGGCCTAAAACAAATGAGGGGCATAGTTGCTAGTGGGTAAGGATGGGGAGGGGTTGCTTGTTTGGTTCAGACATTGTAGTGGGGCTCACTTTAGTATAGTTCTCATGATAGGTTCATGTGGGGAGGAGGAATGGGGTGTCTGCTTGTTTTCTGACTCGAGGTTATGGATGTCTTTTCTTTCTATCAGCGTCAACACAGCTTCTTTGAACTTGTCTCATATTTTTTCATATGTATCCCAATCCATTTTCAAATACTTCAATTTCCAAAGCTAGATACCCCCACTAACTCATCATTATGTTGGAGATATTGCACCATTTGTCACTAGCGATTTATGTCATTTGCCGCATCCAATGACTATAGTCTAAGCTCCTCTAGTGTTTTGTCCTGCCTCGCTAGCACGAGCGACCACATAGCAGATGGCCACATGCCTTGTAGGGTTTGACCTATAGGACATGCAAGGCCTAAGGAAGATTTCAGATAGTATCAATCCAGGTAAACTAGGATGCTTAAAATTTCTTAAAATGATAAATATCCATAATACAAATTTCAACATTATTTTCAAACTCCAACAACGTTGGCTACATAGCATTTAGTAAATAAAAGGGATAACTCCTAGGCCCTAGTTCTTTCGCTCATAGAGAGCATGAAAATCCATTATAAGAGTATTGTAACGTGCTTCACTCTCGATGGCATAAAGTTGTTCGAGAGCAAGGCAAACATCTCATGCATGTGGCAACCTGATGACATGAACTATCATCTGATCGGATATGTTGTTGAGAAGCCATGCCAGAGCGATCTGATTACGAAGAAGCCATGACTTATATGCTGGATTAGAGACTGGCTTCTCTGTTCTTCCATCATCTAAAGTTGTGACAATCGTTGGAGGTAAAGGTGAGGTCGTGCCATCTATAAGATTCCATAGTCGGTTGGCTGTTAAGAGGGGTAAAATACGTGCCTTCCGGATAATAAAATTATTTCGGTTAAGTTGAACAACAATTGAAGGCACAGTGGTAGATATAAACATGTAGTTAGAGAAGGATGCCATAGAGATAGCTAAGGTTGAAGGCTCTAATGCCACGTAGAAAAGAAGAGCATGTGGGAAAGAAATATTATGGGAGTCGTTTCCTACCTCAATCTTATGAGGCGATAAGTATGTATATTTGTAGTTGAGAATATATAAGATATTACAACTAGGACAATACAAAGATAGAAAAAAAAATAACAAGTGGATCCATAGGATAAATCCAAAATTTATACTATTCAAAATTCAAAATTTAAATTCAGAATTTAAAATTCAAAATTTCTCAAATTATGGATTCTTGATATATGGTTTGATATGGGGCTAAGATAAAAATACCGCAAACAAACGAAATAGATAAAAACCTGGTTGACGATTCTCAATATAGAGTATAAATAGGTGGAAGGCGCTGCAACATACAGTGCACTTCTGCATATAATAGTTGCGCCGAAGTGACTGCGCTATTGCTACAATTGATATGGATCCAACACTTTTTTTTTTCTCCTCTGAATATTCAGCGATTAAGACGGAACGGAAAAAAGGTAGTCATTCTTTTTTACAACTTACCTTCGCCCGTCAGCACATGAGGTACACTTTATTGCAATAACTTTTTCATTTTGGCCGCAGGAGCGGCTCAACCCTTAGGTAACTAAGGCCTAAGACCTGGACCTAAAGACTCTTAGCTATAAATGCATTAAGGCTTCTAAAAGATTCTTAGCTATAAATGCATTGAGGCCTCCAAGTCTAAAGACTCTTAGCTCTATAAATATAACACTGAGCGCCCAAGCTTAAAGACTCTAAGCTATAAATATAGCATTAAGGCCTCCAAGCCTAAAGATTCTTAGTTATAAATGCATTGAGACCTCTACAAGATTCTTAGCCATTGAAGCTTTCAAATAATTTTTAAATATATTTATTATTATTATTATTAGTGAGTTCGGCCTTCCAAATTTATCATGCTGCTCTTGATTTTAGATATGTTTTGCAGCTTTCCTTCGGCGGTCAGGAGGTCAGGTGCACCCTAACATCAATAATTTTTTTAATTTGAGACACTTATTGTATATATATATATATTATATATTATATATATTATATTATTTTAGGACACTTATTATAATTACTATTTTCATTTTTTTTCCAATCTAAATGGTTAGTGTGTCGCTGCCAGAGAATAGGCACCATTGCCTTTTAATTTTCAGCCAATCAAAGCCAGGTACATTCTACGATTAATAATTTTTTTATTTTGGACACTAATTGGATATATATTATTTTTTTAGAAAAATAGGCGCCTTTGCGGCACCCTGACAGGAATGCGGCCGCGAGCAAATCTGACACGCGTGGCTTGCAGATTTTTTATGGATCGCTCTTTACTGAAAAACGATAGATATGGATGAGACATAGCAACAGTTGATCGTGGAAAGTCTCGATCGCACACGTGCACGATCGTCTGTAGCCTTCCGTGTCAAAAAAAAAAAAAAAAAAAAAAAAAAAAAAAGAGGCACGATTGCCTGCACGAGTAAACAAAAAGAGAATTAAAAAAAGTGGATGATGGGTCTGATTTCTAGTTTCTTTTGTCGGTGCATGCAAGATTCTGTTTAGCTTCGCGAATATCTCGGGTGCTGCCCCCAAAATATCCAGAGAGGCTGGCTGGCTCGTCCAAACGAGCCCGAATGAGACGGAGAGTTCCAGAGACGAAGAGTTGAAAAGCAAGCAGCGGACTCGGAGCAACGCTCTTGTCGGTGGTCTCCGTCGAAGACATCATCCACCACCGCCGTCGTCAAAAAAAAAAAAAAAAACTGAAAAATTAGCTCCTCCCTAGGGTTTCGATATTGCCCTTTTCTTCCCTAACCAGTTCCATGGAAATGCCCGGGAGGAGATCCAGCTACTCCCTCCTCAGCCAATTTCCGGACGACCCGCCGCCCCCCAAATTCGAGTCGCCGCCGTCCGACAAGAGCCGCGGCCGATCCCCCTTCGATTGGCCATTACCATCGGACTCCATCGTTGCCGGCGACCACCGCGCTGTGAGGATCGGGCCGTCGGCGTTTCCTTCGGTGGGGCTACAAAGGCAATCCAGCGGAAGCAGCTACGGGGAGAGCTCGCTGTCAGGGGATTATTACCTCCCCACTACGCTCTCATCGATCACGGCCACCATCGACGAGGATGCCTTCAATCGGATCGCGACCGCTGGAGAGGCACGGGCGAAGGAGGGGGCGGAGGTGACCGGGTCGTCATCATCATCCAAAAGCTGGGCGCAGCAGGCCGAGGAGACGTACCAGCTCCAGCTCGCTCTGGCTCTTCGGCTCTGCTCGGAGTCAGCCTGCGCCAGCTATCCGAATTTCTTGGATGCTGGTGATCAGATGGTCCCAGCAGAGCGTGCCTCGGCGGAGTCCATGTCCCATCGTTTCTGGGTAGGCATATAGACATTACTTAATATTATTTCTGAATTAATCTATGAAGATGAGGAATTGTGGGTAGATATATCTAGATAATGGATCCAGTTTTTTGAATTCATTCTGGTAGTGTTTGCACTAAAAATAAGAAATATCGATGGACCAAATAAATCAACCAAAATTCAGTTAATTATTCATGCATGACACAATCAAGGCTCATGGTTGACCACTTGTCACTTGTATACGGGTCTATGAAATTGACTTTCTAAAGAAAGTTATTTGGATAAAGGAGTACCAAGGGAAGTTATTGCTGAAAAAAACTTCCTCTTTCATGATAAAAGAAAACGAGAAGACTTCTTGAACTCTCTGATATCCTTATGCAAGACTATGATGGATCTACTACAGTGTCTATACTGAATGGGCTATTTCAACCTCTTATCTTAGAACGAGGATTCTTTTATATAGTGGAAGTGTGACCTTCTCTAGAATGCATCTTAGTGTTTTTGTATAAAGATGCTTGAAATTAGATTGAATGAAAGTCGAATGTTCTCTCTCTTTCTAATCTAACTTGCCTGTTTGGTGCTTATCTTGCTTTGTTCAATCATATGTATGAAATGGATCAGTATTGTATAAGTTCAGATTAAATGAAGATTGATTAAATCCCTGTCTTTTTATCTTATTCATGTTTTGGTGCATCTTTTACCTTATTCTTCATTCCAATCTCTTAGAAATATTTGGTCCTCTTACTTAAGGCGTGAAAAGAATATGCGCTCCTTTAATCAATCTAAACCAAAGATGATTATGAGAGGAAATTTAAAATATGCAAACATTTTTTTGGTTTGATTGCTAGGATGATGAGTGATTAATTTATAATGCTAACTATGGCTACACTTCCATAAGTGATTTGGCATCTACGAGTGAATGAAGCTGAGTATGACTATTTAGTAAAAGACTATTAGGATTCAACTGCTAAAACAATAAAAAGTTTCAAATCAGACATGATGTATAATGGCTAGATTATCTCAGATTGCGCAAAATTACTTTTAGACCAACACGATTATTCACCTAATGATTAGTCTCATATAAATGGGAAGATTGGAAATGGTCAGTTTCTTGAGAATACCAGATTTGTGGTCGTTATCAAAATACACCATCTAATCCTAAATTCGGGGTGGCATGGCCATTCAAAATATATGGTTGATTTACCTAAAAATTGACTCTATGAATATAGGACTTGTAGTCCTAAATTTGGAAGGCATGGTTATTCCAAACATATGGTCAGTTCACCCAAATATAAAAATCAAGATGTTTGTTACAATCTTGAACAAAGTATGCTGAACCGATCGGAACCAGTCCGTTTAGCCTGTACCGGACCGGTACCGACAGGCACCGGTCCGGTACAGCCCTTGAAATCGGTTTCGACCCCAGCATCGGTCTGATATAGCCCTTGAAATCGGTTCCAAGCCCGTATTGGTGCGAATCGGGTCGGTTCGCACTGGTACGGGTTACAAAAAAGAATTTTGCTGTGCGCCATGGCCTTTTTGAGCATAGCGTGCAGCCTTCTCCGCTACCATGTGGCCACGCGTTGTCTTCGCTGTGGCCGAAAGTGGCACAGGTCCACGCATTTTTTCGACAACGCGTGGCTGTCCAATCACTTCGAATTTGGCCTCTCCTCCGCTCAGCTATAAAAGCTGAATGAGGAGCACATTTCAGATGCGAGGCAAGGGAAGGAAATGGATTAGCCAAAAAATTGAGGAAGGAAAGGAAATGGTAGGAATTAGCCCAAAAAATATTGAGGAAGGGAAGGGAAGGGTAGGGATTAGCCAAAAAAGACGGAGGAAGGAAAAAAAGGCATCCAGCAGAGGAAGGGAAAGCAGATCGAGCAGGGATCTTGTAGAGGCCGCGTGAAAAATATTGAGGTGAGAGAGCTTCATTTTTTTTAAAAAAAGGCAGATAATATGTATTACAAGTTTGTCATTTTCGCCATATAAGCTGCCGGTTCCGGTGTTGATCCTTCAGATTCGAAGGACATCTACGGTGAGCTACTTGACAATAATAAGAAGTTAGAGAAACGGATTGCCTCCTACAAGAGCAAGTGGCCTACATATGGGCTTACTTTGATATGTGATGGTTGGACCGGTCCAATAAGGCAGAGCATCATCAACTTTCTGACATATTATGATGCGAAGATCTTTTTCCACAAGTTAGTTGATGCTTTGGATAAGGTGCACGATGCCTCATACATCCTTAGACTTATGGAGGAGGTAATTGATCAGGTAGGAGAGGAGAATATCGTGCAGGTTGTCACTGATAATGGTCTGCAATATGAGTTGGCCGGAGAGATCTTGATGGAGCGGCGACTACATATTTTCTGGATTCCATGTGCTGCATATTGTATCGACCTCATGCGGATATTGGAAAGATCTGTAGGGTGCAGTATACGGTGGAGATAGCCTAGCGCATCACCAAGTATATTTATAACCATACATAGGTTCTTTTGCTGATGAGAAAATTTGTAGGAAAAGAGATTCTGAGACTAAGTGTCACACGATTTGCTACGAACTATATTGCACTTGATAGCCTTATTGAGAAGAATGGAGCCCTATGTCGGATGTTTGTTAGTCCGGAGTGGCAACAAAGTAGATATGCCCAGGCTGGCACTGAAGGAAGCAAGATGGAAGACTTGGTTACAAAGCAGTTATTTTGACAGCGGGCTACTGCGATAGTCAAGGTTATCAAACCATTATATGAAGTGCTGCGGGCCGTGGATAGCGAGAGATATTCCAGATGGGCTTTCTGTATCACATGATGGAGAAGGCAAAGGCTCAGATTATGGAGGTAGATCCAGCCCATGTCTAGGAGTACATCAACATCATTGAGCTGCGGTATGAAGCCCAAATGGGTAGAAAATTGCATTTAGTAGGTAAGCGATAACATTGATAATTCCTGATGGATGTATTTGTATAATTATTCTAAGACGGTCTTGTCTATGTGTAGTATACTACCTGAATCCTCGGTTCCAGTACGAGAGTCGAATTGGTATGGATGATAAACTTTTAGATGTTTTGCGTAATGTTATTTACAAGATGGAGCTTGATCCAGAAGTCGCTGCATCATGTATAGAAGAGGTAACTATGATTTAGTAGCATGTGTAAGTTATCGGATATTCTATTATTAATATAGTATAGCACGCTTCTTTTTCACAGACCAAATTATTTAGAGAGGGTAGCTACAGCTTTGGACAACAAGCAGCTGTCGTGAGTAAGACAACTATAAATCCAGGTATAATACAAATCAGCAAGATATTTTTACAGCTGAATTGTCTTCAACTATAAGGCCATCATATATGTAATTATCTTCAATATTTTTACAGCTAAATGGTGGATTCATTTTGGCGGATCTGCAAAAAATTTCAAGTAGATAGCTATCCAGATTCTTTTTCAAACGGTGTCCTCGAGTGGCTGTGAGCACAATTGGTCCACCTTCGCCCTCATTTATAGCAAACAGAGGAACCGTTTGACACAAAAGTGCCTCAATGATCTTGTTTATATGTACTATAATCTACGGTTGAGGCTAAAATAGATTCGGAAGGAAGTGAAGCTCAAGTATGCAGATCCCATTTATAAGACTTTCACAGATGATAACGATGATCCTATGCTCGGCTGGCTTGTGGGTCATCAGCAGGAGTCTGAGCTTGACGAGCTAGGATCGCTTCCACGACCAGCCGGCTTCATAGCCAGTGAGGCTAGGGTCGATCTAGAGTAATGGGCTGAGCGCAACATTCCACGCACTTCCACATATGATCAGCCACAGCCAGAGGGGAGCTAGTCACCACATGACTAGTACTACACACCTTCTCGGTAGATGATCGAGAGATGCTCAGACGAGGATGCTCTGATACCTAGTGGACTCGGTCAAGAGGGCGTCAATCCCAAGCAGAGAGGGGCACGAAGTGTAAGAAGGCACCTGGCCAGCAAACGAGAAAAGAAAAGGAAAGAGCCTCAATGGAGAGTGTCGAGAAGGAGACCTGGACCAACAACGATGAAGGTTTTGGTGGTGATGGGCCCCTCCATAGCCATGTTATCAACAACAAGACACCTCTCAAAGCTAGAGCTTCAACGAGAGATCCAAGAGTTCTTATGACCCGATGCACATTCCTCAGGAATTGAGCATACAAGACTACAACACCGCTTGGTTTGAGGGATGGGTTGATCTGCCTCCTTATTATGCTGATGATGCAGATATCGACGAGAAGCATCGCCACTCGACCCGAATTTAGATATCCGAGAGTGCTTTAAATGTATGTAATTGATTGTATCTTAATTTGAAGATATTTTATGTTCTTCATCTCATGATTTGAATCATTTGGAAGTAATAAGATGCATCATCTAGTTTTAAACCTTAAACCTAAACATAGAAACATCAAAAAAAAGATCCAAAAGGGAAAGAACTTCCCCCCCAAAAAAAAGACGCCCGAACTAGCCGAACCGGTACGTCGGTACGGTGCCCACTAGTACGTCGGTACGGTCGGTACAGCGGACCTTACTGTCTTGAATTTAGAAGGTATCATTTAAACTTGATCGAAAAGGCCAATTAACAAATGGCAGAAATATTTTAGGAATGTATATTGAATTTGATTGGAAAAAAAATCAATTGAGAATTGTTGTTCCACCAAATTCAAAATAAATACATCAGCCAAGTATGGTCAAATGACCAAGACCAATAAAGGCCAATTAACCAACAATGACAGATCAACTAAGGCCAAGAAAGACTGATCAACCAATAATTGTGGATCGACCAAGGCCAAGATGGGTCAATCAACAAAAAAATAGTTGATTGATTAAGGCCAAAAGGGCCAACCAATCAAAAATATTAAATAGATTGAGATGAAGAAAGGTCAATAAATCTAAAATAGTTAATACATCGAAAAAGAAAAAAAAACTATTCAGCCAAAACATTTCTTCATGCCAGCCACATGTAATAGCATGAATCATAGCAATCATCCATATACAATCGTTTTCATGCTATTAGTAATTTAAACTATTCGGGCTATTTGGAGCCTATTTACTAAGAATTAAAGGTAGGTGGTTGGTATTCATAGCACATATATTTGGTACTGAATAAAATAGTATATGCTTTTCTAATCAGCCCAGACCATGGTCGATAGATATGAATATAGTTGATTGACCATAAGTAGTGGCCTATCACTTTGCATGACTTACCATATACTTTAGCTGGTTGATAAACATGATCAGTAGATGTTGGTTAGTATTTCTTATAGTTGATCGATCAAGTATTGGCTTATGTTTATCTAGCTTAACAAAACTATTCATTTTCATTGAGCGGTGGGGGCATTTGTTTATACTAAAACTAAAAAATATTGATCAAGCAACAAGATTCAATTAATTATTTATGCATGACACATGGAAGCCTCATGGTTGGTCACTTATCACTTATATATGAGACCATCTTTGTGTAATTTTTCTTTCCTAGAATTAACTTCCTAAAGGAAGTTCTTTGGACAAAGGAGAAGTTAGTCATGCAAGGAACTGCCAACGATCACCAAGAGAGTTACCAAGACAAGAAGCAATCATCCAAGGGAAGTTAATGCTGGAAATATCTTCCTCTTTCGTGTTAAAAGATAAATTGAAGATTTCATTTGGATTCTCTCAAATTCTTACACAAGACTATGACAGATCTACTAGTGTCCATATTGAATAAGCTTTGTCAACTTCTTATCTTAGAACTAGGATTCTTCTTTTGAGTGAAGGTGCAACCTAGTCTAGAGTGCATCTTGATAGTGGTGTATTAAAGATGCTTGTAATCAGAATGAATGAAGGACAAGTGTTCTCCCTCTTTATAATCTAATTTCCCTTTTTGGTTCCCATCTTATGTTGTCTTGCTTTCCTCAATAATATACATTAGATGTATCAATATTGTATGAATTTTCTAATCTAACTTCCCTCTTTGGTGCTCATCTTATATTTCTTGCTTTTCTCAAATATATGTATTAGATGTGTCAATATTGTATAAATTCAGATTGAATAAAGGTTGTTTTGATCCCTTCTATTTATCTTGTTCGTGTTGTTGGTGCATCTTTTACTTTTCTTTTCATTCAAGAACTGAACAATATTAAGTCCTCTTACTTGAGGTGTGAAAAGAATCCGCATACGTCTAAGGGCGACAAATTAGTGAAACAAATTATTTCTCTTTTTAAGTGAAATTGTAGATAGATATATCTGGATAATGGATCCAGGTTTTGATTCCTTTTTAGGGCAACAAATTAAGAGTACAATTTGATCAACTAATGCTACCTAAATGCTGAATTATGCTGAATTCACACTAAAGATTGTAATGGAAATTCCATATTTCTCGATATGCAATATAAGGATGAAGGATAAGCATTATGAAGTTGGTGTAAACAAACTAGATTAAACCAAAAGAAATTAATAAAACCATGGAATAATTTACAAGTTCTAACAGAAAAGAAAGAAATGGCAGCACATGAAGATGAAGAATTAAAGGAACACATATTCAGCATGATTTTTATACCTCAACTTGACATGTAATTATAAAGTTCAAAGCTGATTTGAAGAATGTAGTATACATTGGAGTGCAAATGCAATATTAGGGTACAAAAATCATTAGATTTGTTGATGATCCAGATAAGTTTGTTGATGGAGTTTGTTAAGAAACAAGGTCTCTAAGAAAGTATGGTAGTGGTTGTTAAAGAATTGGATTTTTTTTTTTTAATATTTAGACCTATATGGTACTATAACATTTTTGTACAAAGTCCAGATGTTCGCCGAGTTGGTACTAGGAACTCGTACCGGTCGGCCAGGGCGGGTCTGTACGGTCCTAGTTCGGTACTGTATTGAGTACCAACACATGGTATACTTGGGGAACCTGCATGCCTAAATTTTTTTTAAGCTTTTCAAGTTTGATTAATTGGTAATCAATTTTAATTTAACTTTTTCAATAATTTTAAGTATAATTTGATGTTTTTTAATATTTTATGATCTCGGTATAAGCTAAATGATACAAATATAAATGGATAGTGAGATGTTGCTTGCTACAAGAAAGCAATATGAAATATTTTAAATCAACTAGTGAGATGAAAAATATAATATCATATTATCAATTATATGTTTTAAAGTACAATATATATATTGATATTTAAAATCTCATCGAGTAGCAATGCCTCTCGTAGATATCTGGATCATTAGTATAGTTAGAAAACATATTAGCCCACCCCTCTAACCAAGCAGCATTGTAGTCCTGCATATTCCATCTCCTAAGGAACGCGCTCTGGGTTATAAGCATTCTTGGATCTCTTGTTGAAATTCTAGCTCTGAGAGGTGTCTCTAGCTGATAATACTGATGTGGAGGAGCTCAATTTGAATATGCCGGTAGCAAAATTCGATCTGTAAGATGCTCCGAGTTGCGTAGGATAGTAGCCATCGAAAGACGATGCCTCAAATATACCGTATTCATATCTATATCCGTATGGATCGTAGTCTGCCTATGGCTGCGGGTAATAGGATCTAGTATATGACTCAAAAATTTGATACGTCTATGGATTTTACTTCACGTCTGAGGTCATCTACAACTGCATCGTAATCTTTTTGAATGACCTTGAGGAGTCCATCTTCTATAATGCAATCGTATCCTCGTGGGTTTATACTAGATTGTGCACTGTAGTCCCTATTCTGTATAGCATGCGTAAACTAGGACTCACTGGTAAAATAGAAGACCACCCTCCGGCTGTCTCATAAATGGTGGTCGTATATCATCCACTCCCTAACTAGCAGATCTATGACCACTAGAATTGTCATTGATGCCTGCCCGTGGTCTCTAAATCTAAGTAACTGGTTCTCCACACTCTCTATAGAGCATGCAGGTGCCTTTTTTTTCTTTTTTTGGTACACTGAGCAGCTACCTATTTACCCTCATTGCCTCTCTCTGCCTGGATATGCTAGAAGGATGGATTGTTGCCCTTTTGACCGAGTTGATCGAGTAACGTGGTGGCTTCGCCTAAGCAACGTTCGATCATATCTCTGAGAGGATATCTCGGACAAAGAGTCATGTTATGATCGGTTTTTTAGTGATTTCTGTGGCTGTGGCTGATTAGCTGGAAGGATACGTGGAATGTTGCAATCTGCCCATTGTCTTGCATTGATCCTAGTCTCGCTTGCTATGAAATTGGCTAGTCGGATCACTCATCAAGCTCTGATTTCTATTGTTGGCCCACAAGCCATCTGATTATAGGATCATCCTCATTGTCAACGAAAGCATTATGGATCGGATTTGTGTACTTTAGCTCAATTTCTTTTGAGTGCACTTCAGCCTTAACTCAGATTGTAGTGAATATATAGAAGATCGTTGAGGCGCTTCTGTGTCAGACGATTCCTCTGTTTGCCGTGGATGAGGGAAAAAGTGGACTAGTTGCGCTCACAGCTACTCGAGGAGACCATCTGGGCAAAGATTTGGATAACTAGCCACTTAAAATTTTTCGTGGACAAACTAAAATGAATCCACGATTCAGCTACAAAATATTGAAGAAAATTACATATAAGATAGTACTTATATTAGTAACATCTAACGCTAAGTAATAGTTATCGTTGATGTGTAATATACCTGAATTCATACTTTTCTTACTTACGACAGCTGCCAAGACTCCAAAGCTATGCCCTCTCTAAATATTTTGATTTGTGAAAAAGAATCCTGCTGTAATATATTAATAATTGAAGAAATCAGTTAACTTACGTATGTCTCTTTTAGACATTGTGCTGCAACTTCCTAGAATAGGCTTCATCTTGTAAATCACATTACGCAGAGCGACTAGAAGTTCTTCATTCCATATCGATTTTAGGTACGGTGTACTGAAATCTTGGGTTCCAGATAGTATGCTGCAGGTAGAGTTTCGTAATTGTTTTAGTAAAATTGTACAAGTAAGGAGCAGTCTAAATTTCAATGTTCTTGTTTATCTGCTAGATGCATATTTCTACCTATCTGATAGTCCAATCGTCGCTTAATGATGTCGATGTACTCCTAGACATACGTCGGATCTGCCTTTCTGATTTGAATCTTTGCTCTCTCCATCATGTGATACAAGAAGCCCATTTGGAGGTATCTCTCACTGTCCACGATCCAAAACACTTCGTATAATGGCTTGATAGCTTTCATTATCTTCTCAGTCCTATTGTCAAAATGTCTATCTCGTCCCCAAGTCCTCGACAATACTTTCTTCAGTGCCGACTCTTGCAAATCTATTTTTTTGTCACTTGAGACTGACAAACATTTTGACGTAGGGTTGTTTTTTCTTTGAAGAAGGCTATCAAGTGCAATGTAGGGGTCTTATGTTGTGGCCTATTATCAATGATGACCAGTTATAACATTTTTCTCTCCTACTTGATCAATCACCTCCTCATCAATCCGAGGATGTACATGGCGTTGTGCATCTGATCGGAAGCTTAACCGACTTATGGAAGAAGTCTTCGTATCGCAGTATATCAAGAAGTTGATCATGCTCTGCCAGGTAGGATCGGTCCACCATCACACATTATCGTCAGTCCATATGTGGGGCCATTTGCTTTTGTATGAGGCAATCTAACTTCTCTACCTCCTTATTGTTGTCAGAAGCTCACGTAGATGTCCTTCGGTCTTGAGAGGATCTACACCGGAACCGGCAACCTGTTATGACATAAATGACAGATCCTATAATATGTTATTGTTTACCGTATTTGTTGGGATGTAGCTAAAGTAAAACTAGGATTCAATAGCTCCGCGATATATATTTCTTCTTATCCTTCTTTTGATTGTTATCAACCTTTTGCTGCTTTGAATTCTTGTTCGAAAAGACATGCATCTAACATCATTGGTGACAGCTCCTGGTGGAATCTTTCTGGAGGAACTTTTTTCTGCTACTAAAAGCTCCGCGTAGATGTAATACGGACACCCTCTGGTGACGGCCTCTCTAGTTGAGGAAGTCCTCTTGAACTTTAGATCTGCTTTGTTGCTCGTAGAATCGGAGCTTGACTTTGTAGTATGAGGGCCCAAATTGAGCCATATGCCTGGCCACTTTATTCTGCTGCCATTAATCATCCGAGTTCGCCTGAATGACAGCCTTGATCTATGCCTTCTTGTCGTCTGGAGGCGGACGCATCTTCAGCCTTCTTGGAGTGTTAGGAAGGTGCTTTTTGCCGTTTGCGGTCCACCTCTGCCTTCTTCTTGGCAATCCTCTCCTTGCTGGATATGAAATCAGCGACAGTACTTCTTCATTAGCTGCCGAACTTTCTATAGACTTTTTTCAATACATAGATATGCCGGTGTAACCATTAGCTAAGTGCTGCTTCAACTTGGTTACCTCTTCTCTTTTGAACTTTGTATTGCATTAGTTGTACTTCCAGCGGTGCCCGACTTGAGAGCATTTACCCATGATCTTAATCAATATCATCTCTGGGCTCTTTTTTTTCTAATGATTCATTCTGTGTAGGTTATCAAAGTACTAGTTTATCAATATTTAAAAATAGCAAAATTTCGTTACGATTAAGATAATATTTTTACTTCAGAAAAAACCTCTGATTTATTCTAATATATACTACTAATTTTTCATATTTTTATTCATTTATATATTTTTAATATTTTTTAAATTAAGAAATATGTTTAAATATCATAAATTCAAAATATATATTTTTTACTTCAAAAATACTTCTAAAATATGTATTGCGTATTACTAATTTTTTATAATTTTTTATTAATTATGTATTTTTAATAATTTTTAAATTTAAAATAATTTTAATATAGATATTAAAAAATTAATTTGATTTTAGATTCATGTAGAACTCTATCATGGATGCTATATATATTTTTCTAGGTCCGAGAGCATGCATCAAAAGCTATTTATTTTTTAATTTTTTTAAAATTTAGGTCTAGGCCACTATACTCATGATCCTATTAAAATTTGAATAAGTGGACACCAAATTTAGCTGGAGAGTAGCTTGCATGCTCCTAAATACGCTTCTGATTTTACATTTTTTGAATTTTATTTTATTTTTTATTTTTAGTCCAAAAATATTTTAAATTTTAAAAGGTATATATAATTCAAAAATTAAAAATTTTTATGTGATTGTATAGATCATCCATAGATCTACAATATACCATGAAATCACGTGAAAGTCAAAAATTTTGGTATGATCTCTTCTTGTTTTGCAAATTTCAAGATATTTTTGGCGTCCGAAAAGGGAGAAAATGAGAGGAGAGATGAAGTACACCTTATTTAGGATTGAATTCTTCTTTAATCGTGCTGAATCAGCATATTTTTTGCCGTGGGGCAGGGGGTTATTCGGATAGATTGGGAAGGCCCGAGAAACTCTTTAGGCAATTTATATTTAAAATTAAAGGAAGAGAGAGGGGAGGGGGACTATTTCTGAACCGGTCTGACTCGGTGCGAAATAGGCTGGTTTGGACCGAGTCTGTGTGTATCGCGACTAGATGATTACTTAGATGATTACTATGTCTTTCCATCTAGAAAGAAGTTATTAAATGAGTGGTATAGTGGGACATATACTTTCTTGGGAGAACCAAAGTAAAAATTGCAATGACTAGTAAAATCTGAAGCTTCTCAATTTAATGTTTCAAATTAATATAAAATGTTTTAGCAACAATCTGCCGGACCTCACCTGTCAGGTAACTTCTCCTTATCCAGTTTAGTTTCTCCCGTTCTTTACCGCCCACCATACAAATGCAGCAAAGTTTTTTGCGTATGAATACTTCTTTAGTAATGAAAGGATAATTGCAACTCATGAATGATGAATTCTTCAATATAATTTTTGTTAGGAAAAAGAGTTAATTATGAA